>NC_042969.1:33249820-33394869 GCF_901001165.1 Salmo trutta | reverse complement strand
GACGAAAGAGAGGAGATGAGCAAGAGAGAGAGCGAGAGAGAGAGACAGAGAGAGAGAGACAGAGAGAGAAGTATACAGAAAGGGGAAGAAAGAGAGAGAGAGCGACCGCGAGAGCGCGAGAGAGAGCGCGAGAGAGAGAGAGAGAGAGAGAGAGAGAGAGAGAGAAAGAGAGAGAGAGAGAGAGAGAGAGAGAGAGAGAAGTATACAGAAAGTGGAAGAGAGAGAGAGAGCGAAAGAGAGAGAGCGAAAGAGAGAGAGCGAGAGAGAGACAGAGAGAGAGAGAGAGAGCGAGAAGTATACAGAAAGGGGAAGAAAGAGAGAGAGAGAAAAGAGAGTGAGAGTGGAGAGAGAGCCCAGGAACAGACAAACAGTATAATGAATCACCTTTCTCCAGAAGCCTCCTCTCTAACCTACACAGTCAGCTGTGCTCTCTCTCACAGCCTTTCTGGAAGTCTGTCAAGTGAGGGCTGCACTATTTGCATTTCTCACACTAAAGCGCTCTGATAAGTCACTCTCCTAAAGTACATCAAGGTCGGTGTATGCAAAAACGCTTTTAGTTTTTCAGTCTGACACAGAAACACACAAACACATGTTCTACGTGATATCTTTATTAATACCCGAATGAAACACAGGCTGACCTCAGGTTGACCTCAGGAAGCAAATCAGTAATTTACCATCGGAGGATTCATCAGCAATGTACACACACGCACCCGCACGCACGCTCGCTCGCACGCACGCATGCACGCACATACACACACACACACACACACACACAAACACACAACCTAATCATAAACCTTACTGGAGGGCCGGCATGCTCTCCTTACCATATGTCATCTCTCTCTCCCTTCTCCCAGGTTCATTTTTTGACAGTAACATTTCCCTACCTTGGTAGTGTCTGCTGTGGTTTGGAACTGAATGCTTTCATTAAAAACAATTGATTGGGCGCCTAGTCTCTTTCCCCGCGGCTGTTTAGTGTTCAGAGGAAGGCTGAGCAGCGGAGTGATCCTCTGTGTGTGTGTGTGTGTTTGTGTGTTTGTGCATTTGTGCAATAAGATCTTACCAATTTGACTTCAGACTCCAACGTTTCTCCACTTCTCCAAACGTCAAATTTCAAAGTTGCTCCAAACGTCAAATTTCTCCTCTTGGCTGGTTAAGTTTAGGCGTTCATTCTGAGTGGCTAAGTTAGTCTTTCAGGTTTGGGATAGGTAAAAAAAAACAACAACTGCCTATCACTTGAGCCCCCACTCCCGTACCTCATCGACCTATCAAAGCCCAAGCCTACTTCCTGGTAATAGCGTTCCCCGTTGCCTTCAGTGGCCGGCTTTTAAAGGCATCTCCCCACATCCTGGGTATCTGGAGTGGATCTTGAGAGACCTGGCTGGTGTGTGTGTGCGTGTGTGTGTGTGCGTACGTGTGTGTGTGTCAGAGGAGGTTGGTGGCACCTTGATTGGGGAGAATGGGCTCATGGTGATGACTGGAGTGGAATAAGTGGAATGGTATCAAATACATCACACACGTTGGTTTCCATGTATTTGATGCCATTCCATTTGCTCTCATCCAGCCATATCTTTAAAGTTACAGTGCACTTCTTTTGACCAGGGCACATAGGGTAGTGCACTATTTGTGACACACACGTGATCCTTCACAGATTAATATCCACATAACAGATACTGTACTAACAGACTGGGTGGGTATTGATGACATCACTGTAGAAATATAATTACTAGAACAGATACTGTACTAACGTCCTGGGTGGGTATTGTTTGCATTGCTATAGAAATATAATTACTAGAACAGACACTGTACTAACAGACTGGGTGGGTATTGTTGGCATTGCTATAGAAATATAATTACTAGAACAGATACTGCGAGGTCAAACTTTGGCTAATGGTAGGTTAAAACTATTATATAAAAAGGTGTGAAGTCAGTTGGGAAACTGTTCTGTTTTATAGTGTCTGTATATTTGTGGTCCCCTTAGCTGTAAAAATGAATATTGGCAATATGCCTTACTCTAAACCTACAGATCAAAGGGCCTTGCCTGGGGCATCCTCTAGCTTAGTGCCATCAGATGTCCTTGAAACGCCTTAGCCTCAAACTATGTTTAATGAAACTATGTTTAATTGAGCAAATTCTATCCCGAAATCAGATTACTTAATGTGGTTACACATAGTGGAGTCCAATTGAAGAAGGAAAAAGATTGTAGTAGGGGCAGCTCTGCCTCCAGGGCAGAAACGGATGTGTTTGGTTAAGTTTCGGCAAGACGTGATTGGTTAGGTTTAGGCAAGACGTGATTGGTTAGGTTTAGGCAATATGTGATTGGTTAGGTTTAGGCAATACATGTGATTGGTTAGGTTTAAGCAAGACGTGATTAGTTAGGTTTAGGCAAGATGTGATTGGTTAGGTTTAGGCAAGATGTGATTGGTTAGGTTTAGGCAAGACGTGATTGGTTAGGTTTAGGCAATACATGTGATTGGTTAGGTTTAAGCAAGACGTGATTAGTTAGGTTTAGGCAAGATGTGATTGGTTAGGTTTAGGCAAGATGTGATTGGTTAGGTTTAGGCAAGACGTGATTGGTTAGATTTAGGCAATACATGTGATTGGTTGGGCTTAGACAAGACGTTATTAGTTAGGTTTTGGCAATACATGTGATTGGTTAGGTTTAGGCAAGATGTGATTGGTTAGGTTTAAGCAAGATGTGATTGGTTAGGTTTAGGCAAGACGTGATTGGTTAGGTTTAGGCAATATATGTGATTGGTTGGCCTTAGACAAGACGTTATTAGTTAGGTTTTGGCAATACATGTGATTGGTTAGGTTTAAGCAAGATGTGATTGGTTAGGTTTAGGCAAATAAACAGGAGATACAGTGTATGGAGACTTAATGGTTGGCCCTTCCTCTCATTTGGAAATCTATATGGCTTACATATGCCCACCCAGGTTAAATTAAAGGTTGGAAGGTCAATAGCCCACCCAGGTTAAATTAAAGGTTGGAAGGTCAATAGCCCACCCAGGTTAAATTAAAGGTTGGAAGGTCAATAGCCCACCCAGGTTAAATTAAAGGTGGAAGGTCAATAGCCCACCCAGGTTAAATTAAAGGTGGAAGGTCAATAGCCCACCCAGGTTAAATTAAAGGTGGAAGGTCAATAGCCCACCCAGGTTAAATGAAAGATTGGAAGGTCAATAGCCCACCCAGGATAAATGAAAGGTTGGAAGTTCATATGCCAACCAAGTCAAATGAAAGGTTGGAAGGTCAATAGCCAACCCAAGTTACATGAAAATTTGGAAGGTTATATGCCGACCAGGTTACATTTGACATTTTATTTAACCTTTATTTAACTAGGCAAGTCAGTTAAGAACAAATTCTTATTTACAATGACGGCCTACCCCGGCCAAACCCTCCCCCAACCCGGACGACGCTGGGACAATTGTGCGCTGCCCTATTGGATTCCCAATCATGGCCGGTTCTGATACAGCACAGGATTGAACCAGGATCTGTAGTGACGCCTCTAGCACTGAGATGCAGTGCCTCAGACCGCTGCTCCATTCAGGAGCTGAACTGAAATGAGAGTTGAAATGGAAGGTTGGAAGGTCTTACACATATTGTACATAATGGATTGCTCATCTATGTTGTAGATTCATATTATGTTAATTAGTTCATTATTTAGATACCTGCTGTCAGGAAGTGTTCCCTTTATGAGCAATAGGGTGTCATTTGGGATAAACAAAGGTCATTATATGATCATTTAAAAAAGTTAACACTTTATTTGGACAGTCCATTTGTAGACGCTCTACAGACTATCTACAGGCTATCAGTAACATAACTATTAACCCTAACACTAAACTTAACCCTTACCCTAACCCTACTCTTTATTCTAACCCTAACATTAACCATAACCTTAGCAAGCAGTTGCTTATCAACAGATAGTTTGTTGACGGTATTACCATCTGTAGAGCATCTACAGACAGACTATCAGGGCTAATAAAGTGATACCTAAAAAAATAGCTACTCAATAATTTACCAGACTATTAGTGTCGTAACTCGTAAATTACATTTACCAATTATAATGATTTATTAGAATACATTGGACAGTTCATTTGTTGGCCTCATTGACTAAGGTGACTTTAATTTGTAAAGGGGAAACCTGTATGTAATGACAATCGTAACCTTGATAGACTGGACTCCAGCTCCAATTAGACCTTATGTGATTGACTCACCACTCCAATTAAAGCTAATGTAATTGGCTCCTGATGTTACACAGCATTTCAATCGCTCCAACTCAACCTCTAAGGTTGAGACATTTGTTGTAACTGCAGGCAACAGAGATTCCAGCCTGTAGAATATGGAGTATAGCTGTCAGTCAAACTGTGAAACCGAAATTAATCTCAATGTTAAGTTTTGTTATCAATATTATTAATATTCTTTATTAATTTAGGCATGCATTCTGACTGGTTAAGGTTTGGGTTAATACTGAAAAATGCACATTTCCAAATTTGTACCTAGCAATGGGATTGGACCCGCAATGTTCGGCGCTGTAGCTTGCGGTTTTAGCCCATCCTCACCCCAATCCCCAAAACCCTAGATCACTGGTGTCAAACATGCCGAAGGGGGTCCAATCCATCCCCAGGTGGTTTGAGGTGGGAAACAAAGTCAACATACTTAAAATGACTAAAAACAAATCTAAACAGTGTAGAGATTATACTTTATCTATATTCATACAGTTTATTGACTGTCCATCTTGCTAATGATCACTAGACAGTCAGGGAGAATCAAAAATTCCAAAAAATGTAATTCCTGCTCCTGCTCTCCCCCCCCCCCCCGGCACTCATGGGTGCCAGGTTGCCCTGCACTACGCCCTCCTTCCACCATCATTACAGACACCTGCCTACCCTCGTCACGCGCATCAGCGATATTGGACTCACCTGGACTCAATCACCTGTTTATTACCTCGCCTATATTTGTCAGTTCCCCAGCTCTGTTCCCCGCTGCTGCATTGATTGTCGTCTGTCTTTGTGTCACCCAGTTCTGACGCTGTTCCTGTCCTGTTGCATGTCCATTCCAAATTAAATGTCAACTTCCCGTACCTGCTTCTCTTCTCCAGCATCGTCCCTTACAGAATGCAGCAGCCATCAAATGAAGCATCAGGGAGTGCTGGCGGTTCAGATGGTGGTGACATCGGGTTCGGGGGCTGCCACCGATGGAACCGGGGTTGCCTTAGCTGGATCGTTGGGTTTCCATGCCCTAGCCGGCTCCAGAGGTTTCCTTTCCCCGGTTGTCTCTGAAGGGGCACATCCCACGTCAGGCCTCACCCGGATCATCAGGTTTTATGCCCAGCCGGCTTGTCAGGCTGCTACGCCTCAGCCGGATCATCGAGCTCCCACTCCTCAGCGGGATCGACAGGCTTTCACGCCTCAGCCGGATCGTCAGGCTCCTGTGCCTCTTGCTGATTCGTCAGGATTTTACACCCAGCCTGCTTGTCCAGTGCCCGTGCCTCAGCTTGCCTGCCAGTCTCGACCAGGTGGGACGCCTGGTTGCCCCCCTAGAGGGGGGGTGCTGTCACGCCTACTCCCGCTCTTCCCCCCGGCGCTCGATGGCGTCAGGCTGCTACCTGCATTACGCACTCCTGAGATCATCATTACAGACACCTGCCTACCCTCGTCACGCGCATCAGCGATATTGGACTCACCTGGACTCAATCACCTGTTTATTACCTCGCCTATATTTGTCAGTTCCCCAGCTCTGTTCCCCGCTGCTGCATTGATTGTCATCTGTCTTTGTTTTACCCAGTTCTGACGATGTTCGTGTCCTGCTGCATGTCCATTCCAAATTAAATGTGAACTCCCCGTGGCTGCTTCTCTTATCCAGCGTCGTCCCTTACAAAAACAACGCATAGAGGACAATTTTTTCGAAATTTTGACCTCGTTGAAGACCGAATGCCGTGGGTCAAAATGAGCTTAACACCCCTACCCTAGCTCATCACGAGCCTACTAGATGGTAACAGGCACTTGCATATGCCCCTAGTGGATGGTTGGAAGTTGCCATGGAAATATAATGCCAAGCCATGCCGTAACGTCACCATGGCAATAACGCCTGGACAGCTCCTGGACACCTAATCCACTGGAGTTAGGGCTCTTGTCATTCTGTTATCGCCATCTTGTATACTTGTTGATATAAACTAATTTACTGTATGATATAATAATATACGTCATTGAGAAGACGCTTTTATCCAAATCGTCTTACAGTCGTGCGTGCATTTTACATAAGGGTGGTCCCAAGGAATCGAACCAACTATCATGGTGTTGCAGGCGCCATGTTCTACCAACTAAGCCAGAGAGAACCTGTATGTGGAATGTGTTTCACATACACTTTCACAAACTCGTTCAGGCACTGTAATTGTTTATTATAAGGAAACAGCTCCCTTATCAATACTATACTTACTTAACTAACTTTACTGACCTTTAACCCTCAATGTTGGTATTCTGACTGGCACTGATGACAGTCATGTTGGGTAATGAGAAACACTCTCCTTGTCCCTGTCACACACACAATCCCTGTCACACACATACGCAGACATGCACGTGTACTTACACACACACACACACACACACACACACACACACACACACACACACACACACACACACACACACACACACACACACACACACACACACACACACACACACACACACTTCCTCCATATCATATTACAGCATCTCTCCCTGATTGTAGATGTCCCCTCTCCTGTGAACTGAGCCTGAAGACAAGGCTGCTGGGATGGTTTGAATCCATCACAGCAGATCTGATAACGTAAGCTATCGGTCATGCTGTTAGAGATGTGACCTACCAGACTACAACCTAATATATAAATAATAATTTTCATAGATCATAAGTGAGATGACTCAGAAAAGACCACTAAAGGATTCTTGAAAAGTACATTTATCTTGTAACTTTTGTGCCTCAACATGATTAAAGTCAGACAGCGTACGCTAATTAAAAGGAAGACTTTTAATAAGTGAGGCTTGATTGGGGTAATTGAACACTCTTTATCCTTGATTGCAGTTGTAATCATTGTCCTTGAAAATATACACTACAGTTATTCAGCAATTCATATTTAGATTGAAAACAGACAGAAAGAGGAAAGTTCAAACTCGTGCTGTTAAAGGCAATGTCACTTAAATACGAATTCACATGGTTCATGTTGTCATGTCAGTGTTGAACCATGAGACACACCAGTAAGATGTACGGATAGAAGATTCATCACCATACATACAGTATTACCTTCCATCAAATGGAATAACAGAACAGGTGGAGATGTTTTGAAGGTAATTTCATCCATCTTATTCAGCTGTCAGTATTGTGTACATGCAGTACATTGTCACGTCCTGACCAGTAAAAGGGGTTATTTGTTATTGTAGTTTGGTCAGGGCGTGGCAGGGGGTGTTTGTTTTGTGTGTTTCGGTGTTTTTGGTTTATGTTCTATGTTATCTATTTCTATGTGTTTATCTAGTTTTCTATTTCTATGTTTGGTTTTTGGCAATGACCTCCAAATTGGAGGCAGCTGGCTGTCTTTGTCTCTAATTGGAGGCCATATTTAGTTGGGTTTGTTTCCAGTATAGTCTGTGCACCTTACTGGACTGTTTTCATCGTCAGTTTATTTTGTTTAAGTGTTTTCTTTAATAAAGAAAGAAGATGAGCACTTACCCGCAGCGTTTTGGTCCAATCCTTACGACGCCTGTGACATACATAGAGTTGTTACGAACCGGCTCGTAGCCCGTAGCAGCTCTCTGTACTGTAAGGGCATGTATCTAGCTGTGTAGCAGCTCTCTGTATTGTAAGGGTCTGTATCTAGTTGTGTAGCAGGTCTCTCTCTCTGTATTGTAAGGGTCTGTATCTAGCTGTGTAGCAGCTCTCGCTCTCTCTCTCTGTCTCTGTCTCTCTGTCTCTCTCTGTCTCTCTCTCTGTATTGTATTACGAACCGGCTCATAGCTCGTAACAAAGAGGGAGACAACACGGAGATGAAGAAATAACAAACATATATTTATTAAATAAAGTAAACTATATTTAGATATCAATGGTGTACGTAGTCAGTAGTGTAAGTGAGTGGATGCGTGCATAGATGGTGATAATACGGGGTGTTGAGAGGTGCCAAAACAAACGAACAACAAGTAGCCCAAAATGCCACAACCAAAAACAACAGTGTGTCTGCGTGGAGGGAATCTCCTAGATGTATGGGGGAAAGGTGTATTTATCCCAGGGACACAGCCGAGCCCAGGTGTGTCCCATTTCGCTTCGCCCACCGTCGTCCTTTTAAGGAAGACAAGAGTAAAGAGAAAGAATTCGGCAGACAGAGTGGGAGGGTCACAGTGGTGTAAGGTACTTAAGTAAAAATACTTTAAAGTACTTCTTAAGTTGTTTTTTGGAATATCTGTACGTTATTTTACTATTTGTACTTTATTTTACTATTTATTTTTATTTTACTACTTTTTACTCCATATAACGTCCCTGACACTCAAAAGTACTCATTACGTTTTGACAGGAAAATGGTCCAATTCACACACTTATCAAGAGAACATCTCTGGTCATCCCTACTGCCTCTGATCTGGCGGACTCACTAAACACAAATGCTTCGTTTGTACAGCATGTCTGAGTGTTGGAGCGTGCCCCTGGCTATCCGTAAATTAAAAAACACAAGAAAATCCTGCTGTCTGCTTTGTTTATATAAAGAATTTGAAATGGTTTATACTTGCACTTTTACTTTTGATACTTAAGTGAATTTAAAACCAAATACTTTTTTTACTGGGTGACTTTCACTTTTACATGAGTCATTTTCTAATAAGGCATCAATACTTTTACTCATGTATGACAATTGAGTCCTCTTTTTAAAAGAATGTTTAAAAGATATATATGTTTTAGGCTTTTTGTGGGGGTTTTACGCCTCAATTCGTTGAGTATTTTTGTCAGTGCTCATGTAAAGTACTTTTTTTACATAATATCTGTGAGGAGATCGACGTTTATATTCCAAGGTTTATGATATATACATTCTGAATAAAAGCCTTCTAAATTGTATTCAATTGAGATAAGATTTACTACTGTAACACAAGGAGGTATACTTCAATGCCCACTATACATAGTATTTGCAGAAGATGGAGTGAAGAGGCAATGTAATGTGAAATGTGATTTGGACACATCCTGGTATGTGAGCTGCCTGTGGGTGGCCAATGCTCCTCACTGATTTCCAAACGGTTCAGCAGAGTGGGTAAATGCTCCTACAGGCCACCTCTCATGTAAGTGTATAATGAACGTAGGTGGATAGGCTTTCGCTTCTGGCTGTTTTAGCCATTCCTCCATATCAGCAGCACACTGCCACCCAGTGGCGTTACACACCAGTTTTGTTTTAGTTAACACCAGAGTTCATTTTCTTGGAGTGTTTCACAGTGTGTTGCTTATCTATCAATCTGTCCTCTCTGATTATTCTCCAGTGAGGGTTATCAGTGATGAACACCATTAAACACAAATAATACGTCCCAAATGGCACCCTATTCCCTGTATAGTGCACTGCAAAATTACATTATTATCTCCATCTGCTTCACAGCGTTGCATTAAACACCACATAGCTCCATTCCAAAACTACTATTTTTCCATATTTACCAAGACAGAACAAATAAAGGAGATAGATCAGTCACAGAGATATAAGGCCTGAATTCGGTAGTGGGGGATAATTGACTACAGCTTAATGGGGAGGTAATGGGGACCTGTCCCAGACCTACTGTTTTCAACTCTCTGGAGACAACAGAAGCGGAAGAGATACTCTGAATGATCGGCTATGAAAAGCCAACTGACATTTACTCTTGAGGTGCTGACCTGTTGCACCCTTGACAACCACTGTGATTATTATTATTTGACCCTGCTGGTCATCAATGAACATTTGAACATCTTGGTCATGTTCTGTTATAATCTCCACCCGGCACAGCCAGAAGAGGACTGGCCACCCCTCACAGCCTGGTTCCTCTCTAGGCTTCTTCCTAGGTTTTGGCCTTTCTAGGGAGTTTTTCCTAGCCACTGTGCTTCTACACCTGCATTGCTTGCTGTTTGGGGTTTTAGGCTGGGTTTCTGTACAGCACTTTGTGACATCAGCTGATGTAAGAAGAGCTATATCAATACATTTGATCGATTGATTGATTGATTGATTGATTGATTGATTGATTGATTGATTGAGGTAGAATATGATCTCTTTTAATGGCATGTGTTGGTTGGGTTTTCCTGGATCAAAGCCAGCGTTCACAGAAATGTGATGCAACAACTATGGGCTATAACATGAAGCTCTAAACTTGATGCTCTCCAGGTCTCCTACATCTACCGCACAGGTCAGTCCCTCTGGTATCTGGTTGATAAGAACTTAGTAAAAACAAGAGCACCACTTAGTATCTGAAAGCATCGTTGACGTTGAGGAAAGATGGTAATATCACAAAAACACACAAGGCTTTGATTTCAGTAGCATCACTCAAAACAAGGTGCCTCTTACAGATGATATAACTATGTTTTGAGGCATCAGACCACCACCACCACCACCACCACACACAAACACTCCTTACATGTGAAATCATTGGCTTGATGTGTGTTAATGATGGTGAATATTTGTGAAGCCACCAACTCCTCAGTCAGTGACTCAGAAGGGTCATTATTTTGTTGGTACTACAGAAGCCACTCCACAGAACAGCTGTCTGTATACCACACACACGCAAGAACACACACACTCAAACACACACACACACACAAACACACACACACACGCACACACACACACACACACACACACACACACACACACATATACAACAAAGCTGTTAATAAACAAAGCATAGCAGTGTGAATTACCCTGGGCAAAATTATACTTTCTCCCCTTTCCACAAAACATTAGAATCTCAGAAGTTTAGAACACCAGAACATTAGAACATCAGAACACCAGAACATTGGAACATCAGAACATTAGAATATTAGAACATCAGAACATCAAGACATCAGAACATCGGAACATCGGAACATCAGAACATCATAACATTAGAACATCAGACCATTAGAACATCAGAACATTAGAAAACCAGAACATTAGAACACCTGAACATTAGAACATCAGAACATTAGAACATTAGAACACCAGAACATCAGAACATCAGAACATCAGAACATCAGAACATTAAAACATTAAAACATTAGAACATCAGAACATCAGAACATTAGAACACCAGAACATTAGAACATTAGAACATTAGAACATCAGAACATCAGCACATTAGAAAATCAGAACATCAAGACATCAGAACATCAAGACATCAGAATATCAGAACATTAGAACATCAGAACATCAGAACATCAAGATATCAAGACATCAGAACATCATAACATTAGAACATTAGAACATTAGAACATCAGAACATCAAGACATCAGAACATCAGAACATCAAGACATCAGAACATTAGAACATCAAGACATCAGAACATCAAAACATCAGCACATCAGAACATCAGAACATCAGAACATTAGAACATCATAACATTAGAACATCAGAACATTAGAACATCAGAACATCAGAACATTACAACATCATAACATTAGAACATCAGAACATCAGAACATCAGAACATCAGAAAATTAGAAGATCAGAACGTTAGAACATCAGAACATCAGAACATTATAACATCAGAACATTAGAACATTAGAACATCAGCACATTAGAACATCAGAACATTAGAACATCAGAACATCAGAACATCATAACATTAGAACATCATAACATCAGAACATCAGAACATCATAACATTAGAACATCATAACTTTAGAACATCAGAACATCATAACATCAGAACATCATAACATCATAACATTAGAACATCATAACATTAGAACATCAGAACATCAGAACATCAGAACATTAGAACATCATAACATTAGAACATCAGAACATCAGAAAATTAGAATGTCAGAACGTTAGAACATCAGAACATCAGAACATCAGAACATTAGAACAGCTGATGTTCTAATGTTCTGATTTTATGATGTTCTGATGTTCTAATGTTCTGAACATCAGAACATCAGAACATTAGAACATCAGAACATCAGAACATTACAACATCAGCACATTAGAACATCAGAACATTAGAACATCATAACATCAGAACATCATAACATTAGAACATCATAACATCAGAACATCATAAAATCATAACATCATAACATTAGAACATCAGAACATTAGAACATCAGAACATCAGAACATCATAACATTAGAACATCAGAACATTAGAACATCAGAACATTTGAACATAACATCAGAACATCATAACATCAGAACATCAGAACATCATAACATTAGAACATCATAACATCATAACATTAGAACATTAGAACATCAGAACATTAGAACATCAAAACATCAGAACATATGAAAAGAGTTTGCCTCATGTCAATGTGGGCCTGAGGGAATGTTGTGCTAGAGCCACTCAATCAATCATCAATGAAAATGGAAAACAAACATTTTGTTTGAATGAAAACGTTTACATTTGAATTGAATTTAAATGTATTACATTTATTTAACAGGGTCACTCAACGCCCAACTTCCAATCAACAATGCAAATCAATATAATTTCAGAGTGATATACTGTCTTTGAGGTCTTTTTCTTAATGTACTGCTCTCCTCTGTATAAATGAGTGAAAAATACACTGTGTCTGTAAACAATGCTGTTGTAATACTTGACAAATGTAATCTATCTTGACTACCATTTAATGTAAAATGTCAGTGATAAATTGTAACTATAACCAAGCAATTTTTCAAATGAATTCTGTTCTGGAGAGACTGGGAGTCTGGGTGATTTGTGTCTGAGGGAGTAAACAACTTTGATAAATGTACCCCGATCTATTTGTCATCCCTTTTGCTCCATCATTTTCATGGTTAAATGAAGCAATTTGTTTCTCTGTAGCGCAATCTGGTCGGGGTTGATTATCCAAGCTGGTGATGTCCTCGTACGATAAAAATAGAACGCCATAGTCTGCTTCCCAAATGGCACCCTCCTCCCAACATAGTGCACTACTATCAAGCAGGCCCATAGGGTCCTATGCAGGGAATAGTCTGCCCATTTGGACGCAGTTGTATAAAGGCTAGCCGCCCACTTCATCTGCCAATAGTAGACTTTGTATTCTGCCTGCCTGGGATAATTGCATAATGTGACTTTTGCGGAGAATGTGAGAAAGCACCGTTTTAATGACAGTAATGAATCTTGTTGGAGAGGCATTGAACTGTGGCATTCATATGGTTCCAAACAGGGGCCATTTTCTCTCATCCATCACCAGCCAGTGTTAATTTAATCAACAAAAATAGTGACTAAAATATTTGTGAAACACCTACAGTTTTTTTGGGGGCAATTTACGAGACTAGAAATGACTAAATAGACCCAGAAAAAAACGATAACTAAAAGAAAACAATAAGAAATTATCTCTGTGACTAAAATCTGACTATTAAGTTGACTGGTAAATAGATTTTGGATTGAGAGCTTTTCAGTGATAAGCACAATTAATATTAGCAGCACAGATGCACAGCGCAGTTCTGTTCAGCAGTGGGAAGGATGCGACACACCCTGTACACAGCCTACATCAGCTGATGAGCTGCAGGGGAGCAAGCGATGAGTGTTGGCAGACAAGCACTCAGGCTCCGCCCCAGCTCCGCCTCTGATTATACACATCGCAGAGGCGACTGTCTTGCTTCCCCGTAGCTAACCAATCACCACCAGCCTTCTAGTTAGCTACTCTTTGCCTGGTTAAGAAACACAAGCTCCGTGGCCTCCCAAGTGGTGCAGCACTCTAAGGCGCCAATACAGACCCGGGATTGTTCCTTGGCTGTTTCATAACCGGCCGTGATCGGGAGCCCCATAGGGCGGATCACAATTGGCCCAGCGTCGTTAGGGTTATGGGAGGGTTTGGCTGTGGGAGGGCTTTACTTGGCTCATCGCACTCTAGCGACTCCTTGTGGAAGGCTGGGCGCCTGCAGGCTTACATCGGACGTCAGTCCTCCGACACATTGGTGCGGCTGGCTTCCGGGATAAGCGGGCAGGTGTTAAGAAGCGCGGTTTGGCGGGTCATATTTTGGAGGACGCATGACTCGACCTTCCCCTCCCGAGCCCATTGGGGAGTTGCAGCAATGAGACAAGATCGAAATTGGGGATAAGAAGTGGGTAAAATAAAAAATAAATAAATAAGAGCAAACACAAGCTGCTTTATTAAGTTAATAAATACAATAGCAGCATTGAGTGTAATAATAAAACAACAATCTAGCTAGAGTATGTTTTTCTCTCCCTTGAGAACGTTTTTTAACTGAACGTGAGCCTGGTATAAAGCAGTATAAACCAGGAGCCTATATGAAAAC
The DNA here is from genome assembly GCF_901001165.1 of Salmo trutta. Lineage (NCBI taxonomy): Eukaryota > Metazoa > Chordata > Actinopteri > Salmoniformes > Salmonidae > Salmo > Salmo trutta. The sequence goes on along the minus strand of NC_042969.1, from coordinate 33,380,455 downwards.
ATTTGGTGTCACAGAAAGAAAGGAAAAGGGATAGCAAACAACTTATTGACTAAATTAATCTTACTGTATTTTTTTCGAGGACTAGGACTCAGCAACAGGGACTCATAACTCGACTAGGTTCGTTGACTCGACTACATCAATGGGCGAAACAGTCATAAGCTCACATTCAAAGACATTAGGCCCCTTTCTACTTTTGGGTATCAATGTGGCTGAGGCGTCTGTGGAACGTTGATAACAGATGTGTTTTGTACAGTATGCAATGTGCAATACCTATGTAGACTGAATTAGGAATTTACATAGCCAGATCCCACTGGGCGCACACTGGTTGAATCAACGTTGTTTCCACGTTGTTTCAATTAAATTACATTGAACCAACATGGAATAGATGTTGAATTGACGTCTGAGCCCAGTGGGAAAGTACTTATGTATGTATTCTACATGTTTGTCATATTTCTGCTGTTGGGAAGACAATAGACTGTTATGCAGAAAAATATGTTGGTAGGAAAAGGCTAGGTATGTTTGTGCACATGGAGGGCAGTGATATATGTTTACTATAGGTTAATGAGGTCATCCAAATGTGATGTGACTAAAATGTGACAAAAATTAAAGGGCATTTAGTTTACTAAAATGGCTCACTGTTTTTGTCACAATAACTAGACTAAATTATTTTTCAAATTACAAAAATGTAACTAAGACTGAATTATATTTTAGTCAAAATGACTAAGACTAGATTAATACAAAAAAAGAGTGCCAAAATTAACACTTCATCAGCCTAAAAATTACAATGCTTTGTGGAGAGGGAGATAAGGGAGGTGGAAGAGGAGAGGAGAGAAGGATTTCACATATGAATTATGACATTAAGATGAGGAGGAGGCCTATGCTTCTTAGGTCTAGGCCCCTTTTTTCTCCACTTCCTCTCTGAATGACGTGCCCAAGGTACACTGCCTGTTGCTCAGGTCCTGAATACAATTGTTACCATTGGAAAGAAAACACTTTGCAGTTTGTAGAAATTATAAAATAATGTAGGAGAATATAACACAATCAATATGGTAGGAGAAAATCCAAAGAAAAACCAACCTGAAATGTTTTTTTTAGAGACTATCCTCTTAGTAATTCAAGAGAAAGGTCATAATGAGAACTAGCTCCCTGGGTGCAATTCCAATGGCTTCCACTGGGTGTCAGCAGTCTATGTTCAAGGTTTCAGGCTGGTAACTTCAAAAACGAATAAGAAATTTCAGTTTTAACAGAAGGACACAGTCTCAGAAATTTGTGTTTGCGCGCTTTGAAGACATTACACACCTGCTAAAATCAGATTACATTTTAGGATATCTGAGGAGTAAATAGAAACATATTTTGACTTGTTGAAACAAAGTTTAGGTGTAGATTTTCAGAATCCTTTCTCTGTATGTTGAACGAGTGGATTACTCAAATCGATGGCGCCAACTACAGACTTTTCGGGATATAAAGAAGAATTTTATCTAACAAAACGACACTACATGTTATAGCTGGGACCCTTTGGATGACAAATCAGAGGAAGATTTTCAAAAAGTAAGTGAATATTTAATCGCTATTTGTGAATTTATGAAACCTGTGCCGGTGGAAAAATATTTTGATGTGGGGCGCCGTCCTTTTGCTGTAATAGCTACTGTAAATCGGACAGTGCAGTTAGATTAACAGGAATTTAAGATTTCAGCCGATATAAGACACTTATATGTACCTAAATGTTTAATATCCATAATATGTATGATTATTTATTTGAATTGCGCACCCTCCAGTTTCACCGGAAGTTGTCCCGCTAGCGGGACTCCTAGCCCTAATCGAAGACGTTCCTAAGGATCGTGGAGGGTAATTCACACACACGGGGAGGGAGGTGAGGGAGAGAGGGAGAGATTAAATAATGAAGTATCCACGTTTTCATTGCACTTCATTTGACAGCTAACTTGAAAATGGTAATTAGTGCTTGAATTGCTATTATCCAACATGGTTTTGGAATTATTGTGCCATAGGAAAGTTTTCAGACGCCTTGACTTTATCCACATTTTGTTACAGCCTTATTCTAAAATGTATGAAATAAAAAAATACACACCCAATACCCCATAATGACAAATCAAAACAGGTTTTTAGAAATGTATACCTCTGTAGACTGCTCACATAATAATATGGATACCGTACAAACTCTTCCTAATATAGATACCATATCCTTGTAAAAGGGACACCACACTCTGGCATCCATACCTCTGTAGGCTGCTCACATATGACTACAACAGAGAGGAGATTGCCAAATCATCCCTGTCACTCACAGGCTACTAATTAATTACACATGCACTCACACATACTGTGGCCGTATTCACATTCTCATAGCTGAGAAATTCAATTAGGAATAATGAAGTATGATTTTCCTAGTGGCTAAACTGTTAGTCTTGTTGAGGATGTAGTCGTTGCCAAAAGTGCTAACAAAGCTCTGAGAAAAGGGTCTGAATACTTATGTAAATGTGGTATTTCAGTTTTTTATTTTTAATAAATTAGATAAGAAATATAACCTGTTTTTGCTTTGTCATTATGGGGTATTGTGTGTAGATTGATGAGGGGGAAAACAATTTAATAGATTTTCGAAATAGGCTGTAATGTAACAAAATGTGGAAAAATACTTTCAGAAGGCGCTGTATACCATCCATTCCCCCTGTAGTCTACTAATATAATATAGACACCATCCATTCCCCCTGTAGTCTAGTAACATAATAATATAGATACCATCCATTCCCCCTGTAGTCTACTAATATAATATAGATACCATCCATTCCCCCTGTAGTCTAGTAATATAATATGGATACCATCCATTCCCCCTGTAGTCTACTAATATAATATAGATACCATCCATTCCCCCTGTAGTCTAATAATATAATATAGATACCATCCATTCCCCCTGTAGTCTAGTAATATAATATGGATACCATCCATTCCCCCTGTAGTCTACTAATATAATATAGACACCATCCATTCCCCCTGTAGTCTAGTAATATAATATAGACACCATCCATTCCCCCTGTAGTCTAGTAACATAATAAAATAGATACCATCCATTCCCCCTGTAGTCTACTAATATAATATAGATACCATCCATTCCCCCTGTAGTCTAGTAATATAATATAGACACCATCCATTCCCCCTGTAGTCTAGTAACATAATAATATAGATACCATCCATTCCCCCTGTAGTCTAGTAATATAATATAGACACCATCCATTCCCCCTGTAGTCTAGTAACATAATAATATAGATACCATCCATCCCCCCTGTAGTCTACTAATATAATATAGATACCATCCATTCCCCCTGTAGTCTAGTAATATAATATAGACACCATCCATTCCCCCTGTAGTCTAGTAACATAATAATATAGATACCATCCATTCCCCCTGTAGTCTACTAATATAATATGGATACCATCCATTCCCCCTGTAATCCACTCACTGTCAAGTCACAAGGTGAGACCCAGATGCAGACACAGGAGGCAGATGGTTGGAGTCTTACAATGTTTATTCATCCAAAAGGAGTAGGCAAAATAATGGTTGTGTACAGGCAAAAGGTCAAAACCAGTTCAGAGTCCAAAAGGTACCGAAGGGCAGGCAGATTCAAGGTCAGGGCAGGCGGGATGATCAGGCAGGCGGGAAAGTAGTCCAGAGTCAGGCAGTGGTCAAAACCAGGAAGAATAGCAAAAGAGAATAGAAAAGGAGTACGGGGAAAAACACACTGGTTGACTTGACTAAACATACAAGACGAACTGGCACAGAGAGACAGGAAACACAGGGATAAATACACTGGGGAAAATAAGCGACACCTGGAGGGGGTGGAGACAATCACAGGGACACGTGAAACAGATCAGGTGCGTGACACTCACATAATATAGATACCATCCATTCCCCCTGTAGTCTACTGACATAATAATATAGATACCATCCATTCCCCCTGTAGTCTACTGACATAATAATATAGATACCATCCATTCCTCTTGTAGTCTACTGACATAAAAATATAGATACCATCCATTCCCCTTGTAGTCTACTGACATAATAATATAGATACCATCCATTCCCCCTGTAGTCTACTGACATAATAATATAGATACCATCCATTCCCCCCAAATAGGAATAATGAAGTATGATTTTCCTAGTGGCTAAACTGGCGATGTTAGCCCTGTCGAGGATGTAATCATTGCCAAAGGTGCTTTAACAAATTACTGAGTAAAGTGTCTGAATATTTACAGTTGAAGTTGGAAGTTTACATACACTTAAGTCGAAGCCATTACACAAGTAATTCTCCCAACAATTGTTTACAGACTATTGTTTACAAATTATTTCACTTATAATTCACTGTATCACAATTCCAGTGGGTCAGAAGTTTACATACACTAAGTTGGCCTGCCTTTAAACAGCTTGGAAAATTCCAGAAAATTATGTCATGGCTTTAGATGCTTTTGATAGACGAATTGACATCATTTGAGTCAATTTGAGGTTTAACTGTGGATGTATTTCAAGGCCTACCTTCAAACTCAGTGCCTCTTTGCTTGACATCATGGGAAAATCTAAAGAAATCAGCCAAGAACTCAGACAAAAAATTGTAGACCTCCACATGTCTGGTTCATCCTTGGGAGCAATTTCCAAACGCCTGAAGGTACCACGTTCATATATACGAACCATTGTGCGCAAGTATAAACACCATGGGACCACGCAGCCGTCATACCGCTTAGGAAGGAGACGCATTCTGTCTCCTAGAGATGAACGTACTTTGGTGCGAAAAGTGCAAATCAATCCCAGAACAACAGCAAAGGACCTTGTGAAGATGCTTGACCAAGTTAAACAATTTAAAGGCAATGCTACCAAATACTAATTGAGTGTATGTAAACTTCTGACCCACTGGGAATGTGATGAAAGAAATAAAAGCTGAAATAAATAATTATCTCTACTATTATTCTGACATTTCACATTCTTAAAATAACGTGGTGATCCCAACTGACCTAAAACAGGGAATTTTTACTAGGATTAAATGTCAGGAATTGTGAAAAATTGAGTTTAAAAGTATTTGGCTTAAGGTGTATGTAAACCTCAACTGTAGATTCCATAACCTTTTTATAAAATGGACACCATACTCTGGCATCCATACATCTGTAGGCTGCTCACATACGACTAAAATAGAGAGGAGATTGCCAAATCCTCCCTGTCACTCACAGGCTACTAATTAATTACCCATGCACTCACAGGCTACTATTTAATTACCCATGCACTCACACATACTGTGGCCGTATTCACGTTCACATAGCTGAGGAATTAAATTAGGAATAATGAAGTATGGGATGACGTTAGTCTTGTCATCAGTTTAAACCAATGTAATCTTAAAGCTTCTGTAATATACAGTACAGTGCATTCAGAAAATATTCAGACCCCTTCACTCTTTCTACATTTTGTTACTTTACAGCCTTATTCTAAAATTAATGAAATTGGTTTTTTCCCCTCATCAAGCTACACACAATACCTCAAAATGACAAAGCAAAAACAGGTTTTTAGAATTTTTGGAAATCTATATACAAAAAAAGAAGTAATATCACATTTAAATAAGTATTCAGACCTTTTACTCAGTACTTTGTTGAAGCACCTTTGGCAGCAATTACAGCCTTGAGTCTTCTTGGGTATGACGCTACAAACTTGGCACACCTGTATTTCCCCATTCTTCTCTGCAGATCCTCTCAAGCTCTGTCAGGTTGGATGGGGAGCGTCACAGCACAGCTATTTTCAGGTCTCTCCAGAGATGTTCGATTGTGTTTAAGTCCTCTGGCTGAGCGACTCAAGGACATTCAGAGAGTTGTCCCGAAGCCACTCATGCATTGTCTTGACTGTGTTCTTAGGGTTGTTGTCCTTTTTGGAAGGTGAACCTTCGCCCCAGTCTGAGGACCTGAGCGGTCTGGAACAGGTTTTCACCAAAGATCTGTCTGTACTTTGCTCCATTCATCTTTCCCTCGATCCTGACTAGTCTCCCAGTCAATGCCACTGAAAAACATCCCGACAGCATGATGCTGCCACCCCCATGCTTCACCGTAGAGATGGTACCAGGTTTCTTCCAGATGTGACGCTTTCAATTCAAGCCTAAAAGTTCAATCTTGGTTTCATCAGACCAGAGAATCTTGTTTCTCGTGGTCTGAGAGTCTTTTAGGTGCCTTTCTGCAACTCCAAGAGGGCTGTCATGTGCCTTTTACTGAGGAGAGGCTTCTGTTTGGCCACTCTACCATTAAGTCCTGATTGGTGGAGTGCTGCAGCGATCGTTGTCCTTCTGGAAGGTTCTCCAATCTCCACAGAGGAACTCTGGAGCTCTGTCAAAGTGACCATCGGCTTCTTGGTCACCTCCCTTACCAAGGCCCTTCTTCACCGATTGCTCAGTTTGGTCGGGCGGCCAGCTCTAGGAAGAGTCTTGGTGGTTCCAAACTTCTTCCGTTTAAGAATGATGGAGATCACTGTGTTCTTGGGGACCTACAATGCTGTAGAAATGTTTTGTTACCCTTGCCCAGATCTGTGCCTCAACACAATCCTCTCTCGGAGCTCTACGGACAAGTCCTTTGACCTCATGGCTTGGTTTTTGCTCTGATATGCACTGTTAACTGTGGGACCTTATAGAGTGAAGGAAAAAAGTATTTGATCCCTGCTGATTTTGTACGTTTGCCCACTGACAAAGAAATGATCAGTCTATCATTTTAATGGTAGGTTTATTTGAACAGTGAGAGACAGAATAACAACAAAAAAATCCAGAAAAACGCATGTCAAAAATGTTATAAATTGATTTGCATTTTAATGAGGGAAATAAGTATTTGACCCCCTCTCAATCAGAAAGATTTCTGGCTCCCAGGTGTCTTTTATACAGGTAACGAGCTGAGATTAGAAGCACACTCTTAAAGGGAGTGCTCCTAATCTCAGTTTGTTACCTGTATAAAAGACACCTGTCCACAGAAGCAATCAATCAATCAGATTCCAAACTCTCCACCATGGCCAAGACCAAAGAGCTCTCCAAGGATGTCAGGGACAAGATTGTAGACCTACAAAAGGCTGGAATGGGCTACAAGACCATCGCCAAGGAGCTTGGTGAGAAGGTGACAACAGTTGGTGTGCGATTATTCGCAAATGGAAGAAACACAAAAGAACTGTCAATCTCCCTCGGCCTGGGGCTCCATGCAAGATCTCACCTCGTGGAGTTGCAATGATCATGAGAACGGTGAGGAATCAGCCCAGAAATACACGGGAGGATCTTGTCAATGATCTCAAGGCAGCTGGGACCATAGTCACCAAGAAAACAATTGGTAACACACTACGCCGTGAAGGACTGAAATCCCGCAGTGCCCGCATGGTCCCCCTGCTCAAGAAAGCACATATGCATGCCCGTCTGAAGTTTGCCAATGAACATCTGAATGATTCCGAGGACAACTGGGTGAAAGTGTTGTGGTCAGATGAGACCAAAATGGAGCTCTTTGGCATCAACTCAACTCGCCGTGTTTGGAGGAGGAGGAATGCCGCCTATGACCCCAAGAACACCATCCCCACCGTCAAACATGGAGGTGGAAACATTATGCTTTGGGGGTGTTTTTCTGCTAAGGGGACAGGACAACTTCAACGCATCAAAGGGACGATGCACGGGGCCATGTACTTTCAAATCTTGGGTGAGAACCTCCTTCCCTCAGCCAGGGCATTGAAAATGGGTCGTGGATGGGTATTCCAGCATGACAATCACCCAAAACACACGGCCAAGGCAACAAAGGAGTGGCTCAAGAAGAAGCACATTAAGGTCCTGGAGTGGCCTAGCAAGTCTCCAGACCTTAATCCCATAGAAAATCTGTGGAGGGAGCTGAAGGTTTGATTTGCCAAACGTCAGCCTCGAAACCTTAATGACTTGGAGAAGATCTGCAAAGAGGAGTTGGACAAAATCCCTCCTGAGATGTGTGCAAACCTGGTGGCCAACTACAAGAAATGTCTGAACTCTGTGATTGCCAACAAGGGTTTTGCCACCAAGTACTAAGTCATGTTTTGCAGAGGGGTCAAATACTTATTTCCCTCATTAAAATGCAAATAAATGTATAACATTTTTGACATGCGTTTTTCTGGATTTTTTGTTGTTATTCTGTCTCTCACTGTTCAAATAAACCTACCATTAAAATTATAGACTGATCATTTCTTTGTCAGTGTGCAAACGTACAAAATCAGCAGGGATCAAATACTTTTTCCCCCTCACTGTATAGACAGGTGTTTCCTTTACAAATCATGTCCAATTCATTGAATTTACCACAGGTGGACTCTAATCAAATTGTAGAAACATCTCAAGGATGATCAATGGAAACAGGATGCACCCGAGCTCAATTTTGAGTGTCATAGCAAAGGGTCTGAACAATTATGTAAATAAGATATTTCTGTTTTTATTTTTTATACCTTTGGAAAAAAAATCCAAAAAACAGTTTTCACTTTATCATTATGTGGTATTGTCTGTAGATTAATGAAGAAAACATTTCATTTGATCTATTTTAGAATAAGGCTGTAACGTAACAAAATATGGAAAAAGGGAAGGGGTCTGAATACTTTCTGAATGCACTGTATATATTGTTTTATATATATATATATATATATATATATATATATATATATATATATATATATACACTGCTCCAAAAAATAAAGGGAACACTTAAACAACACATCCTAGATCTGAATGAAAGAAATAATCTTATTAAATACTTTTTTCTTTACATAGTTGAATGTGCTGACAACAAAATCACACAAAAATAATCAATGGAAATCCAATTTATCAACCCATGGAGGTCTGGATTTGGAGTCACACTCAAAATTAAAATGGAAAACCACACTACAGGCTGATCCAACTTTGATGTAATGTCCTTAAAACAAGTCAAATTGAGGCTCAGTAGTGTGTGTGGCCTCCACGTGCCTGTATGACCTCCCTACAACGCCTGGACATGCTCCTGATGAGGTGACGGATGGTCTCCTGAGGGATCTCCTCCCAGACCTGGACTAAAGCAGCCGCCAACTCCTGGACAGTCTGTGGTGCAACGTGGTGTTGGTGGATGGAGCGAGACATGATGTCCCCGATGTGCTCAATTGGATTCAGGTCTGGGGAACGGGCGGGCCAGTCCATAGCATCAATGCCTTCCTCTTGCAGGAACTGCTGACACACTCCAGCCCCATGAGGTCTAGCATTGTCTTGCATTAGGAGGAACCCAGGGCCAACCGCACCAGCATATGGTCTCACAAGGGGTCTGAGGATCTCATCTCGGTACCTAATGGCAGTCAGGCTACCTCTGGCGAGCACATGGAGGGCTGTGCGGCCCCCCAAAGAAATGCCACCCCACACCATGACTGACCCACCGCCAAACCGGTCATGCTGGAGGATGTTGCAGGCAGCAGAACGTTCTCCACGGCGTCTCCAGACTCTGTCATGTCTGTCACGTGCTCAGTGTGAACCTGCTTTCATCCGTGAAGAGCACAGGGCGCCAGTGGCGAATTTGCCAATCTTGGTGTTCTCTGGAAAATGCCAAACGTCCTGCACGGTGTTGGGCTGTAAGCACAACCCCCACCTGTGGACGTCGGCCCCTCATACCACCCTCATGGAGTCTGTTTCTGACCGTTTGAGCAGACACATGCACATTTGTGGCCTGCTGGAGGTCATTTTGCAGGGCTCTGGCAGTGCTTCTCCTGCTCCTCCTTGCACAAAGGCGGAGGTAGCGGTCCTGCTGCTGGGTTGTTGCCTCCTCCACATCTCCTGATGTACTGGCCTGTCTCCTGGTAGCGCCTCCATGCTCTGGACACTACGCTGAAAGACACAGCAAACCTTCTTGCCACAGCTCGCATTGAGCCATCCTGGATGAGTTGCACTACCTGAGCCACTTGTGTGGGTTGTAGACTCCGTCTCATGCTACCACTAGAGTGAAAGCACCGCCAGCATTCAAAAGTGACCAAAACATCATCCAGGAAGCATAGGAACTGAGAAGTGGTCTGTGGTCCCCACCTGCAGAATCACTCATTTATTGGGGGTGCCTATAATTTCCACCTGTTGTCTATTCCATTTGCACAACAGCATGTGAAATGTATTGTCAATCAGTGTTGCTTCCTAAGTGGACAGTTTGATTTCACAGAAGTGTGATTGACTTGGAGTTACATTGTGTTGTTTAAGTGTTCCCTTTATTTTTTTGAGCAGTATATATATATATATATATATTGTTTTATATACTGTTTAATATATTGTTTTATATATTGTTTTAAATACTGTTTTATATATTGTTCATATATTTTTTAGATATTTTTTATTAATATACTGTTTAATTTATTGTATAATATATACTGTTTAATTTACTGTTTAATATATTGTTTTTTATACTGTTTTATATATTGTTTTATATACTGTATTTTATTTTTATGTGAGACTAAGGTCTCAGTTTAATCAATTGCAGTTAAATGTTTGCCAAAACTGATCTCCATTCAATGTAATATTTAAGCATGTTTCCAAAGTAACAAATGATGTAGAGGCTGGGTTTACTACACTGTGGGTTCATTCTGATAGTTTGTGTGGTTTCTGGACTGTATTTTTTCAACTATCAACAAAAAACAACTTAGCATTTTGAAATGTTCGGAAAAATATGTTCGGAAAAACATAATTATTTTGACTACAAAGGAAAGGGATGATGCTCTGCCCACATTCAGGTAGACTTGGAACAACATCTCACTGCTGCAGTAAACTATTTTGTTGTTTTTAAGGAGTTCCAACTTCTGCTTCAATGAGATTGCAAGCAACACGTCAGCATTTGTTTTTTAAAAAAGCTTAGGAACTTGGCAAGGAGATCAAACGTGAAAGTCTGTGATTCGCAGGGTAGCGTCTATGCGTGAGAGATTTCATGAGAGAAGTCTTTTCATTTACCATGGAAGGAAAGGGAGACAAATCCTACCCGGCAAGGCCGACCAAATTTATTGTATTTTCATCCAAACCAAAATTTGGACAGAGCCCAGTTTTTAACCCTCATCAGAGTTTGTTGGATTACAGCCACTGAATATTAAATTGGCTGATAATCTTCCCATCAAAATGAGAAGCATTGTTTTGAACCCCAGATGGCTCCAGAGTCATACAGTACTACACTAGTTCCACAGTGGTAGACTAGTGATGCATATTTTTTCCTACAGTGTCTTTTACCTTTGGGTTCCGACAAGGCTTCCCGACCGGATTTAGATGACAATTCATTAATGAGGAATATTTATAAAACGCCCTCATGTGGACCTAACTTTCTTGTGAAGTTTTCGAAGACCATTAGAAAACAGAGGCTGTAATGACAGATTTATCACAATCTCTCTACTTTACCTGAGATCAATGTGCATTTCCCGTAATATTGACAGTGGAAACCACAACAGAATGATATATGTTACTTTGAGATATGCAAAACATTGATAAAGGTTGTATGGCACAGTATGCTCAGAATAAGAGTATTTGTCCATCTCTGGAAACACCTGGATACCCGTTTGGCTTCAATATGACCCTACAAGTATTCAAGCACAATATTTGATTATTCTGGAAGAAGCATCATAAGGTTACCCATGAATACCTGTTGGAAATCTGCAAGGGCAGGACGTAAAAACATTTTTTGAGGGAAATATGTTTCAGTCTTCTGACGAGACCTGTATTGGCTTCAAATTGCTTTCTGTGACACCCGGCCCTAGTTATATTACACAGGGGAAAAAAACATCTTGGGGAAAGAGTTGTCACCTTCAGAGTGATCTGTCCTACTGTCTGCCTGACAAAATGCACTCTTTCTTTATCTCTCTCTTTCTCCCTATCGCTTTCACTGTCCATTTCTCACTGTCCATTTCTCTCTCACTGTGTATTTCTCTCTCTCTCTCTCTCTCTCTCTCTCTCTCTCTCTCTCTCTTTCTCTTTCTCTCGGTCTTTTTCTCTCTCTTTCCATCAAACTCTTTTCCTCTCTCTCAATCCTTTAATATCTATTCCTCTCTTCTCTCCTCTCCTCTCCTCCCCATCTCTTCCTCCCTCTCACTCCATCTCTCTCTCTCTCTCCATTCTGTATAGATCAAACTGCTGCTGTAATGCTGCTCTCTCTGATTTTCAATCAATTCCAGGAGCAGAACCTTTAGCAGGTGTCTGCCTGCTCTGTCAGTCTTCAACGTTCCAACGTGATGACTGGGGAGAAAATGGATGTTCAGCAGGGCTGGTGGGAGTTCGATTTCATTCAGCATTTACATTACAGTCTACCACAGTTGCAACTATAAAAGGTCAATGCTAATACTTTTTTTTCAGTCCAGTAAGATCTTGATCTTTCTATGTAGTTATGCAGTGGTTTTGCACAAAGATGTTTTCTAAGACTACAAGAAAGTCTGAAGCTGTAACATTGTGATAACACTGTCTTGTAGCTGATCCCCTGTAACAGAGAGGGACTATCTGACATTCTGTTAGCACTGTCCTGTAGCTAGTCCCCTGTAACAGAGAGGGACTATCTGACATTATGTTAGCACTGTCCTGTAGCTAATCCCCTGTAACAGAGAGGGACTATCTGACATTCTGTTAGCACTGTCCTGTAGCTAATCCCCTGTAACATAGAGGGACTATCTGACATTCTGTTAGCACTGTCCTGTAGCTAATCCCCTGTAACAGAGAGGGACTATCTGACATTCTGTTAGCACTGTCCTGTAGCTAATCCCCTGTAACAGAGAGGGACTATCTGACATTCTGTTAGCATTGTCCTGTAGCTAATCCCCTGTAACAGAGAGGGACTATCTGACATTCTGTTAGCACTGTCCTGTAGCTAATCCCCTGTAACAGAGAGGGACTATCTGACATTCTGTTAGCACTGTCCTGTAGCTAATCCCCTGCAACAGAGAGGGACTATCTGACATTCTGTTAGCACTGTCCTGTAGCTAATCCCCTGTAACAGAGAGGGACTATCTGACATTCTGTTAGCATTGTCCTGTAGCTAATCCCCTGTAACAGAGAGGGACTATCTGACATTGTGACTGTCCTGTAGCTAATCCCCTATAACAGAGAGGGACTATCTGGTCTGGACACTCGTTAGTTTATCCATGGTGCTCAAGACATGCCCAACTTTCCCATGGTTTATCCTCTACATTGGAGGCAGCAGACTGATTCCCTATATAGTACACTATTTTTGACCCGAGGCCCATAGGGAAAACCTGCATTAGAAGGGTGTGGCCATGCCGTCTAATTACAGACAATCTGCTTGAATCTCAAGAGCCAGTGAGAGACTTGCTACATGTCCTCCCTCAAATGCAGAGAGAACAATCCTTTTGGCCTTGAGTGTGATTAAGAATTTAAAACAAATATTACAGAAAAGCTTTTTCTTGTGTGCGGGTGAGTGGGGGTAATTGGGGGGTAGTGGGGTCTGTGTATGCATGTGTGTGTGTGTGTGTGTGTGTGTGTGTGTGTGTGTGTGTGTGTGTGTGTGTGCTGCCAGAAGACACAGTGACTAAGACACCCTCAGCAGCACAACGAAGAGTAACATCTATTTTTATGCTAACTGAACCAAGGGGCCATTCCCCTAATTGTCAGTTTGGTCATGTCAGAGTAGTTAGCTACTTAATCAGCCAGTGATTGCATCCGAAACAGCACCATATTCCCTACACAATGCACTACTTTTGACCATGGCTCATTGTAGTAGCCCAAAGCAGTGCACTATATAGGGAATAAGATACCATTTGGGACGTACACTGTGAAGCAACACAAACATAGACACATGCATACAAACACACCATAAAATACACACTTACACATTGTCACACCCTGATCTGTTTCACCTGTCCTTGTGCTTGTCTCCACCCTTCTCAAGGTGTTGCCCATCTTCCCCATTGTCCCCTGTTCATTTATAGCTGTGTTTTCTGTCTGTCTATTGCCAGTTTGTCTTGTTTGATAGAAAGTTTCCAGGACGTGGCCGATTGTCACAACCTAGCATTGGACGCTTTGCGGGAGCAATTCCGTGGGTTGCTTACAAGGCAGACTACCATGGCGGTAACCTCTCTGTAACCCGGCTGATAGCAGCACTGTTACCCCAGTTTACCGAGAACCCCGCTTAACTCCCCTGGAGCACTACGATGGAGATTTCAGAACCTGCCAGGCTTTTCTCTCCCAGTTCTTCGTTCCCCGCAATCCGCTCAAAGATAGCATACATTATTACGCTGATGTCCGGGAGGGCACTCGCCTGGGCCACGGCAGTATGGGAGCAACAATCTGTCGTATGCCTCAGTCTGGAGGTATTCGTGGCGGAGGTGAGAGGTTTTTGAGGCTCTGATGTCCAGGAGAGAAGCTGGAGTAACTTCCGGGAGAGAGGCTGCCCGGAAGTTACTCCAGCTTCGGCAGACCTCCCTTAGTGTGGCAGACTATGTGGTGGAGTTCCACACGCTGGCAGCGGAGGGTGCCTGGATCCCGGAAGCTCTGTTCGACACGTTCCTGCACGGATTATCAGCAGAAGTAAAGGACAAGCTTGCAGCCCGGGAACTACTGACGGATCTCGACTCACTCATCGCCTTACCCATCCAGATCGATGGACGGTTATGGGAACGTAGGAGGGAGAAGAGGTCTGAATACGCTCCCAATCGCTCACTCAAGGATCCCACCTCGTATCTGATTAACTCCGGAAGTCCCCGAGAGGTATTGGGATTCTCTTGGCTCCAGTGACACAGTCCCTCCATTGACTGGGCTACTGGTGCCATCATGGGCTGGAGCCCGTCCTGCCACACTCCTTGCCTGAAGTCAGCTCTGCCTGCCCAGGGACTTCTTCCTGGGGGCTTGGAAATTGCCCTGGACCGCACCGCAGAGTACCAGGACCTCCAGGAGGGGTTCAGTAAGACCCGGGCCACTTCGCTTCCGCAGCACCGACCGGTATCTAAAAAGGTCAAGCCTGAGGCGCTGGCACGCCGCTATAGGCTACTACCCTAGAAGCCGAGACATTTCCCCTCCCGTTCCAAGATCATTAGCCCATCTGCTGTTTGTCCTCTGTTGCCCCGTACCCACCATATTTTTCCAACCTTTTCTGTGTCTAGAGTTAAAACCATGTCTGACTGCCCCTTGTCTTCTGTTTTCAGGTCCACCCCTCTCCCTCGTCTCATCGACGGCCGACCGGCGTACATGGTGAGAAGCCTCCTGAAGCTTCGACCTCGGGGAAAAGGATTTTCCTGTACCTGGTTGACTGGAAGGGTTATGGCCCGGAGGAGAGGTGCTGGGCGTCCGCTAGGGACATCTTGGACCCAGGACTCATCCCAGCATTCCAGCGCCGACACACTCCTCAACCAGGTATGTGCCCAGGTGGTGTCCTTGGGCGGAGGGGTACTGTCACGCCCTGATCTGTTTCACCTGCCCTTGTGCTTGTCTCCACCCCCCTCCAGGTGTCACCCATTTTCTCCATTATCCCCTGTGTATTTATAGCTGTGTTTTCTGTCTGTCTGTTGCCAGTTCGTCTTGTTTGTTCAAGTCTACCAGCATTTTGTCTCAGCTCCTGTTTTTTCACTGGTCTCTCTTTCTCAGCCTTCTGGTTTTTGACCTTTGCCTGTCCTGACCCTGTACCTGCCCACCTGACCGATGCCTGTCTCTGACACTGAGCCTGCCTGGCGTCCTGTACCTTGGCCTCTGCTCTGGATTATCGACCCCTGCCTGCCTTGACCTGTCGTTTGCCTGCCCCTTTGGTTACAATAAGCATTGTTACTTCACAGTCTGCACTTGGGTCTTACCTTGATTCTTGATACACATGGATTTTGTGTTATAGATATGTGGTATTATACAGCGGGTGGGTCTAATGCTAATTGGTTAAAACTGCATTCCAGTCAGTGTGCATTCCACAAGTTACCGGTTAATTTGTGGAATATGCTTATTTACTCTGTTCCATCAGCCCAGCCAGCCACTTTATTAACTTGATCTCCACATATTCAGAGGGGTTGGGTTAAATGCGGAAGACACATTTCAGTTGAATGCGTTAAGTTGTACAACTGAATAGGTATCCCCTTTCCCAATTTCCTATTAAAAAATGATCTAGACATCATCTCGCATTTCTTTAAGACCAGTGGTTCACAAACTTTTTATAGTCCCATACCCCTTCAAACATTCAACTTCCAGCTGTGTACCCTCTCTAGCACCAGGGTCAGCGTACTATCAAATGTTTTTTTACCATTGTAAGCCTGCCACACACACTATTCAATACATTTATTAAACATAAGAATGAGTGAGGTTTTTGTCAGAACCCGGCTCGTTGGAAGTGACAAAGAGCTCTTATAGGACCAGGGCACAAATAATAATAATCAATAATTTCGCTCTTTATTTAACCATCTTAGATATAAAACGTTATTTGTTCATCGATGATTGTGAATAACTCACCACAGGTTAATGAGAAGGGTGTGCTTGAAAGGATGCTCATAACTCTGCAATGTTGGGTTATATTGGAGTCTCAGTCATAAATAATTTTCCACACCTAGTCTGTGCCTGTATTTAGTTAAAAAAAATATATAAAAAAACACACTTTTTGTCTTTGTATTATCTTTTACCATATCTGTGTTATATTCTCCTACATTAATTTCACATTTCCACAAACTTCAAAGTGTTTCCTTTTAAATGGTATCAAGAATATGCATATCCTTGCTTCAGGTCCTGAGCTACAGGAAGTTAGATTTGGATATGTCATTTTAGGTGAAAATTGAAAAAAAGGTGCGGATCCTTAAGTGGGAGTTAGAGAGAATTTCGCAAGCCAAAGCTAATTAGCGTTAGCGCAATGACTGAGACAGCAATTATGCTAACGCTAGTTAGCAACTTCCTTCAAACTCCACGCAAAGACATAACAATGGTATCCACAAGTTCATCTGACTCTGGGGAATTAGGTAAAGAGCTTATTTGCTAACATCCTGAAGTAGCCTCTCCATTGAAATCATGCTGTATGGTTTATAGGCAGATGTAAGAAGCCATATTATTCTGTCTTCGGGAGATATTCATTTGCCAATTAACTCAACATGTAAGGTTTATAAGAAGAGGAAGGATTAGGGCCCAGATCCTTTGTAATTGGCTCCGTTGGGCCAAAGTTTTAGAAACAACAGGGTTGCATTCCAAATGTAACCCTATTCTCTATATGGTGCACTACTTTTGACCAGAGCCCCATAGGGAATAGGCTGTTATTTGGGACGCAACCTTAGAAATAACAGGCTTCGGAAACAAGGCAGACTTCATTAAGGGTAACTTGACATTAAAGGGTGGGGACTGGGGAAGAAAGAAAACATGTTATCCAATACAGTGCTGCATAAGGTGTTGACAACAAAGTGGAATGTCAGTTTGTATTTCCGTATTTCCATGAAATCGAGCTCACTCTGTGTGCTGTATGTCATGCACGTGTTGGCCCAGTTATAACACTCTTGGTTATGACAATCAGGACTCTGTTGGGAGTCTTTCATTGGCTCTGCACAAAGCAGATAGTTGTGTAAAGTCAGTCTGATGAGAGTCTGGATATCCTTTAAAAACCTGTTCCTTTCAATCAGCCTCAGTCCACGGCCATGTACCTCAACCACACATCCTCGTTCTACTGCGGAGTCAACACCTACCTGCAGCTATGTGCTTCATCCAAAGTAATTCTCTTGGTCCCCGGCTTCGGTCTCAACATCTTTATCCTGACCTCGCTGATCTCCTGCCTGCTCAGCCGACGCAGTAAGATACGGAGCAACGTGGCCGTCTTCATCCTAGGCAGCACCACCTGTAACCTGGTCAACCTCAGGTGAATTTCCCCCTTACTATGTGAAGCACATTAACTACGTTCATACAGACAGCCCAATTCTGATATTTTGCCCAATGGTACACCAATTTGTGGCAAAAAAAAGATCAGAATTGGGCTGCCTGTGTGAACGCAGCCTTTAAGCTACTGGAAAAGTGTTAAATAAACCCAATAAATTATGACTATTTTTATTATTAGCCTTTGGCCCCTGATTATCCACTGGAGGACCCATGGACGTTGGGCTCTGGGCGAGGGGCTCTGTGAGGTCATGGTCAGTGCCAAGCAACTGACTTCCTCAGGTATTCCTTAAATGTAATGTGTGCTATTATTGTTTTGAAATGTATAACCACTTTCTACCTTTTCACTTAAGTCACATTATCATTTAGTCATGCATTAATGTCAATGGCAGACTAAGTCAAAATTTGACTGGAAGTTAGGATTCGCTCCTTGATATTATTTCCGTAGCCGTGGAATGCTGACTGTCAATGATTCTATATTTTGTTCGGTCTGTATTTTGTATTTTCTTGCAATAATTGAATAAAAACATCTCTTCTTCAGCTTCCTACCACTACGTCTCCTTCATCTCCTTCTCCATCTACCTGACGGTGGTGTGTGACTGTGGTCGTCTGGTGAACAGCAGGGCGCTCCTGGCTCTGGAACTGCTCTTCCCCCTCCTCCCTGTGGGGTTGAAGGAGCTGATCCAGTGGGTCCTAGGGAGCAGGGTGGAACACCTGGACCCCGTCAACCACACATGCTTCTCCTATATCAATGATAGAGTCATGAGGGTTCTCATGCTGGTCAAGGTATTTATCAGTGTTGTTGTATTGTGGTATTTATTGATGCTACCTGATGCTGTGTTGTCTATCTATCTTCCTATCTACCTATCTACATATTTATCTACCTACCTATTTATTCAAGATCGCAGTGTTCCTGCCGTTGAACCTCTATTTCTACGCTCATGTGCTGCATACGATTTTCAAGAGCGCCAAGGTGATGCACCGGAGCCAGGCAGTCAATAAGAAACTGGCCAAGGTGTTTAGTGTCATATCTCTGATTACGCTACTGGCACATCTTCCTGGTGAGTGACTGATAACTAACTAGTCGCTTGTCTTCTAATTGACCTGATAACTAACTAGTCTCTTGTTTTCTCCTTGACCTGATAACTAACTAGTCTCTTGTCTTTTCGTTGACCGAGACAAGTTTTTTGTGGAGATTTTATCGTGTGCCTTATGTGCTGCATTGTATTGGTTAGAACTATCACTGTATTGTCTTGTATTGGTTAGAACTATCACTGTATTGTCCTGTATTGGTTAGAACAATCATTGTATTGTCTTGTATTGGTTAGAACTATCACTGTATTGTCCTGTATTGGTTAGAACAATCATTGTATTGTCTTGTATTGGTTAGAACTATCACTGTATTGGCTTTTAATGGTTAGAACAATCACTGCATTGTCTTGTATTGGTTGGAACTATCTGTCACGTCCTGACCAGTAAAATGGGTTATTTGTCATTGTAGTTTGGTCAGGGCGTGGCAGGGGGTGTTTGTTTTGTGTGTTTCGGTGTTTTTGGTTTAGGTTCTATGTTTTCTATTTCTATGTTTAAATCTAGTTTTCTATTTCTATGTTGGGGTTTTGGTAGCACCTCCAATTAGAGACAGCTGGTTGTCGTTGCCTCTAATTGAAGGCCATATTTAGTTGGGGTTTGTTTCACTTGTGTTTTGTGGGTGGTTATTTTCTGTATAGCCTGGGAGCCTTATGGAACTGTTTTTTGTTTATTTTGTTTAAGTGTTTTCTTTAAATAAATTAAGAAGATGAGCACTTTACCCGCTGCACCTTGGTCCAATCCTTATGACGCCCATGACACTATCACTGCATTGTCTTGTATTGGTTAGTAATATCACTGCATTGTCTTGTATTGGTTGGAACTATCACTGCATTGTCCTGTATTGGTTGGAACTATCACTGCATTGTCCTGTATTGTTTAGAACAATCACTGCATTGTCCTGTATTGGTTGGAACTATCACTGCATTGTCTTGTATTGGTTAGAACTACCACTGCATTGTCTTGTATTGGTTAGTAATATCACTGCATTGTCTTGTATTGGTTGGAACTATCACTGCATTGTCTTGTATTGGTTGGAACTACCACTGCATTAGACATATTTTCTTTTTGAAGACCTTTTCAGTAGATACTGTGATAAACCTGTATATTACATTCTGAGCGATGCAGAAACTTTGAAACTGTTGACCTCTTTCTCTGTAGGTGGGATATTCACTCTGATGAAGGAACTCACAGTGTGCCAGGAGATGGTGGAAGAGTTTCTGCTGGACCTTCCTCTCTTCTCCAGCCCCATCGTACTGCTATGTATGAATAAAGAGCTGCAGACCCACTGTGTAACACTGCTGAAGCGTAAACCTGTGTCCTGCAGCAGGAAAGACAAGACAGGGATCAAGACTGATGAGCAACACAAGAGTTTGACCATTGGAGAAACAGGGGTTACCAGTGAGTCTGGTATGTGAGGAATTGGTATTTTTTTCATCCAAATGTACTTTATAAAAAATAATATGAAGGAAAATAATAGAAAACATGAATCCGTATGTTTTAATTACTGTCCTAAAAGTGTAGAGTTTATAGAATGTTTGTATAATATATTTGTTACATTGTAACATATAATTGGTTAAGATTCCATTAGAAATGGTGCAACTATACAAAAGACAACCTCTTGAGAGAATCAAGTGATGAGAGAGTGCTTGCCTCTGCTACTGGTTATCCTTCAGTGGTCATATAGTGCACTCTAGTGGAAACAGATATAGACTTAATGTCCACGGGAAACCTCATGGACTGCATGGCCTTTGTCAAATGTACTTCAGAAAGGGCTATGAGAGAAATTGTTATAAATACAGTTTATTATACTGTATTACCATGAAACAGTAATAATGTTCTGTTTTGGAGGCTGACAGCAGTGGTGGAAAAAGTACCCAATTGTGATACTTGAATAAAAATAAAGATACTTAAATAGAAAATGACTCAAGTAAAAGTCAGTCACCCAATAAAATACAACCTGAGTAAAAGTCTGAAAGTACTTGGTTTTAAGTATACAGTACTAGTCAAAAGTTTGGACACACCTACTAATTCCAGGGTTTTTCTTTATTTTAACTATGTAGAATAATTTTAGAAAGTAGTGAAGACATCAAAACCCTGAAGTAACACAAATGGAAATATGTAGTAACCAAAAAATGTGTTAAACAAATCAAAATATTTTTTATATTTGGCTTGATGACAGCTTTGCACAGTCTTGGCATTCTCTCAATCAGCTGTGTTGTGACAACTGATTGGCCTCCAACTGCTCTTAAACGCTAGTACAACTAAATGCATGCTCTTCAACCTGATCGCTGCCTGCACCCGCCTGCCCGACCAGCATCACTACTCTAGACAGTTCTGACTTAGAATATGTTGACAACTACAAATACCTAGGTGTCTGGCTAGACTGTAAACTCTCCTTCCAGACTCATATTAACCTGTCTGGGAACCTGGGACGCTTGCGTCCCACCCTAGTCAACAGCCAGTGGAATCGCGTCACATGAAATACAAATACCTCATAAATGCTATAACTTCAATTTCTCAAACATATGACTATTTTACACCATTTTATAGATAAACCTCTCCTGAATCGAACCACGTTGTCCGATTTCAAAAAGGCTTTACAGCAAAAGCAAAACATTAGATTATGTTAGGAGAGTACCCAGCCAAAAATAATCACACTGCCATTTTCAAAGCAACTAGCATGCATCACAAATACCAAAAACACAGCTAAATGCAGCACTAACCTTTGACAATCTTCATCAGATGACACTCCTAGGACATCATGTTACACAATACATGCATTTGTTGTTCGATAAAGTTCATATTTATATATAAAAACAGCATTTTACATCGGCGCATGACGTTCAGAAAATATTTTCCCTCAAATGCTTCCGGTGGATCAGCGCTACAATTTACAAAATTACTATTCGAAAACATTGTTAAAATGTAATATTGTCATTCAAAGAATTATAGATTAACATCTCGTGAATGCAATCGCATTGCCAGATTTAAAAAGAACTTTACTGGGAAATCACACTTTGCAATAAACAAGGTGCTATGCTCAGAAAAATAGGCTAGGCGATCCAGGTTAGCGCCATCTTGGAACCATCTAAAATCAAATATTCTATTGTAAATATTCCCTTACCTTTGATTATCTTCATCAGAAGGCACTTCCAGGAATCCCAGGTCCACAACAAATGTAGTTTTGTTCGAAAAAGTTAATAATTTATGTCCCAATAGCTCCTTCTTGTTAGCGCGTTCCGAAGGCTACTCATAATGTACGAGGCGCACGGGACTTGTCGTCACGAAGGTGCAAAAAATATATATTTACGTTCGTTCAAACATGTCAAACGTTGTATAACATAAATCTTTAGGGCCTTTTTCAATCAGAGCTTCAATAATATTCAAGGCGGACGATTGCATTGTCTTACTAAACGTTTCGGAACAAAAGGGTACCCATGGGCGCCCGCGTCATAGTAGTAATTGCCCTCCCCCTATGACCAACTTTCCAGGCCTCTCGTTCGGTCAGTTTCTACCGGAGAAGACTCAAACCACTTTGTAAAGACTGTTGACATCTAGTGGAAGCCTTAGGAAGTGCTAAATGAATCCTAACTCACGGTGTGTTTCATTGGCAAAGTGTTGAAGGTGATTCCACAAATCAGATTTCCACTTCCTGCATGGAATCTTCTCAGGTTTTGGCCTGCCATATGAGTTCAGTTATACTCACAGACACTATTCAAACAGTTTTAGAAACTGCAGTGTTTTCTATCCAAATCTACTAATTATATGCATATTCTAGTTACTGGGCAGGAGTAGTAACCAGATTAAATCGGGTACGTTTTTTATCCGGCCGTGCAAATACTGCCCCCTAGCCCCAACAGGTTTTAAGCATCTCCAATCCAAAATCCGCTTCCTATTTCGCAACAAAGCCTCCTTCACTCACGCTGCCAAACATACCCTCGTAAAACTGACTATCCTACCGATCCTCGACTTCGGCGATGTCATTTACAATATAGCCTCCAGCACTCTACTCAGCAAGCTGGATGCAGTCTATCCAAAGCCCCACATACCCCATATACCAGCCCCATATACCACCCACCACTGCGACCTGTATGTTGTCATTGGCTGGCCCTTGCGACATATTCGTCGCCAGTCCCTCTGGGTCCAGGTCATCTATAAGTCTTTGCTAGGTAAAGCTCCGCCTTATCTCAGCTCACTGGTCACCATAACAACACCCACCCGTAGCACGTCTCCAGCACGTATATCTCACTGGTCATCCCCAAAGCCAACACCTCCTTTCCTTCCAGTTCTCTGCTGCCAATGACTGGAACGTATTGCAAATATCGCTGAAGTTGGAGACTTATATCTCCTTCACTAACTTTAAGCATCAGCTATCTGAGCAGCTTACCGATCGTTGCAGCTGTACATAGCCCATCTGTAAATAGCCCACCCAATCTACCTACCTCATCCCCCTATTGTTTCTACTTTTTTGCTCTTTTGCACACCAGTATTTCTACTTGCACATCATCATCTGCACATCTATCACTCCAGTGTAAATTTGCTAAATTGTAATTACTTCGCTACTATGGCCTATTTATTGCCTTACCTCCTTACTCAATTTCCACACACTGTATATATATTTTTCTATAGTGTTATTGACTGTACTTTTGTTTATCCCATGTGTAACTCTGTGTTGTTGTTTTTTGTCGCACTGCTTTGCTTTGTCTTGGCCTAGTTTGCATTTGTAAATGAGAACTTGTTCTCAACTGGCCTACCTGGTTAAATAAAGGTGAAAAATATATATTTAAAAAAGGGGTGGTATACAGAAAAAAGCCATAGTTGGTGAAAGACCAAGTCCAAACAGCTCAAATAAGCAAAGAGAAATGACAGTCCATCAAATACTGTAAGAAATTAATGTCAGTCAAGCCGGAAAATGTAAAGAACTTTCAAAGTTTTTTCAAGTGCAGTCGCAAAAACCATCACGCGCTATTATGAAACTGGCTCTCATGAGGACCGCCGCAGGAAAGGTGGAGTTACCTCTGCTGCAGAGGATAAGTTCATTAGAGTTAAGTGCACATCAGATTACAGCCCAAATAAATGCTTCAGAGTTCAAGTAACAGACACATCTCAACATCAACTGCGTAAATCAGGCCTTCATGGTCGAATTGCTGCAAAGAAACCACTACTAAAGGACACCAATCAGAAGAAGAGACTTGCTTGGGCCAAGAAAATACAAGCAATGGACATTAGACCAGTGGAAATCTGTCCTTTGGTCTGATGAGTCCAAATTTGAGATTTTTGGTTCCAACCACCATGTCTTTGTGAGACGCAGAGTAGATGAATGGATGGTCTCCGCATGTGTGGTCCCCACTTTGGAGCATTAAGTAGGAGGTATGATGGTGTGGGGGTGCTTTGCTGGTGACACTGTCTGTGATTTATTTAGAATTCAAGGCACACTTAACCTCTATGGGCTAGGTGGGACGCTTGCGTAACAGCCAGTGGAATCCTGTGGCACGATATTCAAATACCTTAGAAATGCCATAACTTCAATTTCTCAAACATATGACTATTTTCCACCATTTTAAAGACAAGACTCTCGTTAATCTAACCACACTGTCCGATTTCAAAAAGGCTTTACAACGAAAGCAAAACATTAGATTATTTCAGCAGAGTACCCAGCCAGAAATAATCAGACACCCATTTTTCAAGCTAGCATATAATGTCACATAAACCCAAACCACAGCTAAATGCAGCACTAACCTTTGATGATCTTCATCAGATGACACATCTAGGACATTATGTTATACAGTACATGCATGTTTTGTTCAATCAAGTTCATATTTATATCAAAAAACTTTTTACATTAGCATGTGACTAGCATGTGACTAGCATTCCCACCGAACACTTCCGGTGAATTTACTAAATTACTCACGATAAACGTTCACAAAAAACATAACAATTATTTTAAGAATTATAGATACAGAACTCCTATATGCACTCGCTATGTCCGATTTTAAAATAGCTTTTCGGTGAAAGCACATTTTGCAATATTCTAAGTAGATAGCCCGGCATCCCAGGGCTAGCTATTTAGACACCTACCAAGTTTAGCCCTCACCAAAGTCAGATTTACTATAAGAAAAATGTTATTACCTTTGCTGTTCTTCATCAGAATGCACTCCCAGGACTTCTACTTCAATAACAAATGTTGGTTTGGTCCCAAATAATCCATAGTTATATCCAAATAGCGGCGTTTTGTTCGTGCGTTCAAGACACTATCCGAAGGGTAAATAAGGGTCATGCGCCCGACGCGTTTCGTGACAAAAAAATTCTAAATATTCCATTCCCGTACTTCGAACCATGTCAACCGCTGTTTAAAATCAATTTTTATGCTATTTTTCTCGTAAAAAAAGCGATAGTATTCCGACCGGGAGTGGTGGTTTTCATTCAAAGAGAGAGAAAGTAAACATGGAGTCGACTCGGGCATGCGCGCCCCGTCCCATTGTCCTCAGATCGACCACTATCAAAATGCGCTACTGTTTTTCAGCCATGGGCTGCAAAGCCACCATTCAGCTTTCTGGCGCCTTCTGAGAGCCTATGGGAGCGTTAGAAAATGTCACGTCATGCCAGAGATCCCCTGTTTTTGTTAGAGATGATCAATAAGGCCATGAAATGGTCAGAGAGAGCGCTTCCTGTTTGGAATCTTCTCAGGTTTTGGCCTGCCAAATGAGTTCTGTTATACTCACAAACACCATTCAAACAGTTTTAGAAACTTTAGGGTGTTTTCTATCCAAATCAAACAATTATATGCATATTCTAGTTACTGGGCAGGAGTAGTAACCAGATTAAATCGGGTACGTTTTTTATCCGGCGGTGCAAATACTGCCCCCTAGCCCCAACAGGTTAACCATGGCTACCACAGCATTCTGCAGTGATATGCCATCCCATCTGGTTTGCGCTTAGTGGGACTATCATTTGTTTTTCAACAGGACAATGACCCAACACACACCTCCAGGCTGTGTAAGGGCTATTTGACCAAGTGGGAGAGTGATGGGGCGCTGCATCAGATGACCTGGCCTCCACAGTCACCCAACCTCAACCCAATTGAGATGGTTTGGGATGAGTTGGACCGCAATCAACAAGTGCTTAGCATATGTGGGAACTTCTTCTAGACTGTTGGAAAAGCATTCCAGGTGAAGTTGGTTGAGAGAATGCCAAGAGTGTGCAAAGCTGTCATCAAGGCAAAGGGGGCTACTTTGAATAATCTAAAATATATTTTGATTTGTTTAACACTTTTTTGGTTACTACATGATTCCATATGTGATATTTCATAGTTTTGATGTCTTCACTATTATTCTACAATAAAATAAAATAAAGAAAAACCTTTGAATGCATAGGTGTCCAAACGGTGGACTGGTACTGTACTTACGTATGAAAAGTTAAGTTAAGTTAAATTAAAAATATGAATTATTTAAAATTGCTTTTCTTAAGCAAACCAGACAGCACAAATGTGTTTTTTTATTTGTATTACAAATAGCCAGAGTCACACTCAAACCCTCAGACATCATTTACAAATGAAGCATTTGTGTTTAGTCAGTCCGCCAGATCAGAGGCAGTAGGGATGACCAGGGATGTTATCTTAATAAATTGACAATTTTCCTCTCCTGCTAAACATTCAAAATGTAATTAGTACTTTTTGGGTGTCATTGGAGAACGTATGGAATAAAAAGTACATTATTTTCTTTAGGAATGTAGAGAATTAAAAAAATCAAAGTTGTCAAAAAAACAAGAGTCATGTAAAGTTCAGATACCCCCAAAAACTACCTAATTGGACTTTTAAGCATTTTTACTTCAGTACTTTACACCACTGCCAATTATATACCAAGGGTTGGCTGGCGTTCTCTAGTCACTTGTAGGCTCAGTCACTGGTATACTTTTATTTACAAAGCCATTTTGGGTTTACTACCATTTTATTTGGGCATTTTTATTGTTCAGAAATGTGGTGGGTACTCTCTTTGTTCGCTGGACTTTATCCTGCTAACTGTTACAAATGTCCGAACTTGTCACGTCCTGGCCAGTATAAGGGTTAATTGGTATTGTAGTTTGGTCAGGACGTGGCAGAGGGTATTTGTTTTATGGTATTCGGGGTGGTGTGTTTGTTGTAGGGGATTTGATTTGTGTATTCCGGGGTTTTTGGGCACTGTTCCTTGTTATGTATGTCTATGATTGATCTAGCTGTTGTATGTCTATGTGTGGTTAATTGGGGTTGGGACTCTCAATTGAAGGCAGGTGTTGTCCATTTGCCTTTGATTGAGAGTCCCATATATTAGGGTGTGTTTGTATGTGTCTTTTGTGGGAGATTGTTTTTGCACTGCGTTTGTGAGCATGCAAAACTGTTTCGTGTCGTGAGTATCAGTTATTGGTTTTTTTGTCAAGTGGATGCTTTACTCTTGTTTTTTTTGTCAAGTGGATGCTTTACTCTTGTTTTTTTTTTGTCAGTAATAAAACATGAGTGTCCACAATCCCGCTGCATTTTGGTCCTCCTTTCCTCAACACGACGAAGACTGTGACAGAACTGAATTTGGTAAAAGGGCTTTTATGTACTCTGCGCCATCGGCTTGGTACGCCTTACAAATACTTTTATACTGGAAGAACTTGTCCCGATTGGTGTTCTTAAATCACTGATGAAGGACTTTGAGGCTGATTCCATGACCTGTCAATGTTTTTAATTTGCTGTTTTATGATTTTGTTATACTCTTGTGAATTCTATGGTTTTTACTAGATTACTTGTAGTTTTCATGTCTGTCTGTAATTGTGTAATGACTTGGTGCTGCCTATCCTGGCTAGGACGCTCTTGAAAAGAGATTTCAAATTTCAATGAGACCTTCCTGGTTAAATAAAAATCAACAGCTGTTCATTCTGACTGGGCCTACACCTGATCCATCGACACTGATCTAAGGTTGCCTAATGGTTTAGGACAGGAATTGAGGAAGATCATCTGATCTAAGATCTGTACCTAAAGACAGCTTATTTTGCCCAATTCTATGGATGCATTTTTGGATATATACACTAGATGGTGGTGTCTACCTAATATTGAGACTTGCTCATGGTCAAGGTGTCGATTTACACTGAATGTATATAAAACATTAGGAATCCATAACCCACACAACTAGCCTCAATTCGTCGGGGCATGGAATCTACAAGGCGTTCCACAGGGATGCTGACCCATGTTGACTCCAATGCATAACACAGTTGTGTCAAGTTGGCTGGATGTCCTTTAGGTGGTGGACCATTATTGATACACACAGGAAACTGTTGAGCGTAAAAACCCAGCAGCATTGCACGTCTTGACACAAAGCGGTGCGCCAGGCATCCACTACCATACCACGTCCAAAGGCACTTCAATATTTTGCCTTGCCCATTCACTCTTTGAACGGCACACATACACAATCCATGTCTCAATTGTCTCAAGGCTTGCAAATCATTATTTAACCTGTCTCCTCCTCTTCATCTACACTGATTGAGGTGGATTTAACAGGTGAAATCAATAAGGGATCATGGCTTTCAACTGGATTCACCTGGTCAGTCTGTGTAAATGTTGTGTACACTCACTGTATATAGAAAACTGATATGGATTCAGTCTGAGGGACAATGGTGAAGGAAAATGTATATAAATATCCATATGCTTTCTCACTTGCACTTTGTAATTCAAATCACACGCACGCACACACATAATGTAATTAATACAATGGTTTCCTTGTAGTTGATACCATTCCATTCACTTAGCTACTATTATGAGCTGTCCTCCTCTCGCCAGCCTCCTGTGGTGTCGATAATAAGCCACCAGTAGCCTGTGTGACCCTTGACCCTGTTAATTTCCCATGGGACCTCTCTAACAGACAGTATACAGAATATGGTAATTACTGACCACTGTGTTGCTAACCTACATATTATGTTAACTAGCTGAACTGCAATTCTAATATTATGAAGGTACTATAGCTGGGAACACGTTGGTTTACAGTATTATGAAGGTACTATAGCTGGGAACACGTTGGTTTACAATATTATGAAGGTACTATAGCTGGGAACACATTGGTTTACAATATTATGAAGGTACTGTAGCTGGGAACACATTGGTTTACAGTATTATGAAGGTACTATAGCTGGGAACACGTTGGTTTACAATATTATGAAGGTACTGTAGCTGGACCCAAGTTGGTTTACAATATTATGAAGGTACTATAGCTGGGAACACATTGGTTTACAATATTATGAAGGTACTATAGCTGGGAACACATTGGTTTACAATATTATGAAGGTACTATAGCTGGGAACACGTTGGTTTACAATATTATGAAGGTACTATAGCTGGGAACGCATTGGTTTACAATATTATGAAGGTACTGTAGCTGGGAACACATTGGTTTACAATATTATGAAGGTACTATAGCTGGGAATACATTGGTTTACAATATTATGAAGGTACTATAGCTGGGAATACATTGGTTTACAATATTATGAAGGTACTATAGCTGGGAACGCATTGGTTTACAATATTATGAAGGTACTATAGCTGGACCCTCATTGGTTTACTGCAGTAGATGATTGGTGCAGTGCAGCTGTAAGAGAGAGAGTAGCCAAAGCACTTGAGGGACAGGAAGAAACATGGGTTACTGTCTTGTTGTGTGTTTGAGGAAGTGTCTCTTGTGGTTTTTATTCAACACACCAAAGATGTTTATACACTTAACACAAATAGAAACGCAACATTTAAAGAGTTGGTCCCATGTTTCATGAGTTGAAAGAAAAGATTCCAGAAATGTTCTATAGACACAAAAGCTTATTTCTCTCAAATGTTGTACCCACATTTGCTTACATCCCTGTTAGTGAGCATTTCTCCTTTCCCAAGATAATCCATCCACTTGACAGGACTGTTACATCAAGAATCTGATTAAACATCATGATCATTACACAGGTACACCTTGTGCTGGGGACAATAAAGGTCCACTCTAAAATGTACAATTTGTCACACAACACAATGTCGCAGATGTCTCAAGTGGCGCAGCAGTCTAAGGCATTGCATATCAGTACAAGAGGCGACACACGCTACCCCCTGGTTCGAATCCAGGCTGAATCACATCCGGCTGTGATTGGGAGTCCAATAGGGCAGCGGGCAATTGGCCCACCATCGCTGGGGTAGGCTGTCATTGTCAAGAATTTGTTCTCTTTATTTTTTATTTATTTCACCTTTATTTAACCAGGTAGGCAAGTTGAGGACCAGTTCTCATTTACAATTGCGACCTGGCCAAGATAAAGCAAAGCAGTTTGACACATACAACAACACAGAGTTACACATGGAGTAAAACCAACATACAGTCAATGATATAGTAGAAAAATAAGTCTATATACAAAGTGAGCAAATGAGGTGAGATAAGGGAGGTAAAGGCAAAAAAGGCCATGGTGGCGTGGTAAATACAATATAGCAAGTAAAACACTGGAATGGTAGATTTGCAGTGGAAGAAAGTGCAAAGTAGAAATAGAAATAATGGGGTGTAAAGGAGCAAAATAAATAAATAAATAAATATAGTAGGGGAAGAGGTAGTTGTTTGGGCTAAATTATAGATGGGCTATGTACAGGTACAGTAATCTGTGAGCTGCTCTGACAGCTGGTACTTAAAGCTAGTGAAGGAGATAAGTGTTTCCAGTTTCAGAGATTTTTGTAGTTCATTCCAGTCATTGGCAGCAGAGAACTGGAAGAAGAGGCGGCCAAAGGAGGAATTGGATTTGGGGGTGACCAGAGAGATATACCTGCTGGAGCGCGTGCTACAGGTTGGTGCTGCTATGGTGACCAGCGAGCTGAGATAAGGGGGAACTTTACCTAGCAGGGTCTTGTAGATGACCTGGAGCCAATGGGTTTGGCGACGAGTATGAAGCGAGGGCCAGCCAACGAGAGCATGCAGGTCGCAGTGGTGGGTAGTATATGGGGCTTTGGTGATAAAACAGATGGCACTGTGATAGACTGCATCCAATTTGCTGAGTAGAGTGTTGGAGGCTATTTTGTAAATGACATCGCCGAAGTCAAGGATCGGTAGGATAGTCAGTTTTACGAGGGTATGTTTGGCAGCATGAGTGAAGGATGCTTTGTTGCGAAATAGGAAGCCGATTCTAGACTTAATTTTGGATTGGAGATGCTTAATGTGAGTCTGGAAGGAGAGTTTACAGTCTAGCCAGACACCTAGGTCTAGATGTCCACATAATCTAAGTCAGAACCGTCCAGAGTAGTGATGGTGGACGGGCGGGCAAGTCCTGGTAGCGATCGGTTGAAGAGCATGCATTTAGTTTTACTTGCATTTAAGAGCAGTTGGAGGCCACAGAAGGAGAGTTGTATGGCGTTGAAGCTCGTCTGTAGGTTAGTTAACATAGTGTCCAAAGAAGGGCCAGAAGTATACAGAATGGTATCGTCTGTGTAGAGGTGGATCAGAGAATCACCAGCAGCAAGAGCAACATTATTGATGCACACAGAGAAAAGAGTCGCCCCGAGAATTGAACCCTGTGGCAACCCATAGAGACTGCCAGAGGTCCGGACAACAGGCCCTCCGATTTTACACACTGAACTCTGTCTGAGAAGTAGTTGGTGAAGCAGGCGAGGCAGTCATTTGAGAAACCAAGGCTGTCGAGTCTGCCAATATGAATGTGGTGATTGACAGAGTCGAAAGCCTTGGCCAGGTCTATGAATACAGCTGCACAGTATTGTCTCTTATCGATGAAGGTTATGATATCGTTTAGGACCTTGAGCCATGGCTGAGGTCCTAAGGCCCATTGTGAGGCTCATTTATTTTAAGGTTTATGTGACCAACAGATGCATATCTGTATTCCCAGTTATGTGAAATCCATAGATTAGGGCCTAATGAATTTATTTAAATTGACTGATTTCCTCATATGAACTGTAACTCAGTAAAATCTAAGAGAGGATATGTCAGTGCCAGGGTAGCAGATATATGGGTACACTGCATTAGCTGCCTGGCTGGTCTCTTCTCATTCTCCAGCTTCCTCCCTGTATTGGCCTACAGTGAGGGAAAAAAGGATTTGATCCCCTGCTGATTTTGTACGTTTGCACACTGACAAAGAAATGATCAGTCTGTAATTTTAATGGTAGGTTTATTTGAACAGTGAGAGACAGAATAACAACAAAAAAATCCAGAAAAATACATGTCAAAAATGTTATAAAATTATTTGCATTTTAATGAGGGAAATAAGTATTTGACCCCTCTGCAAAACTTGACTTAGTACTTGGTGGCAAAACCCTTGTTGGCAATCACAGAGGTCAGACGTTTCTTGTAGTTGGCCACCAGGTTTGCACACATCTCAGGAGTGATTTTGTCCCACTCCTCTTTGCAGCTCTTCTCCAAGTCAATAAGGTTTTGAGGCTGACGTTTGGCAACTCGAACCTTCAGCTCCCTCCATAGATTTTCTATGGGATTAAGGTCTGGAGACTGGCTAGGCCACTCCAGGACCTTAACCTCTCTGGGCTATGTGGGACGATTTCGTCCCACCTACGTAACAGCCACTTCAATCCAGTGGCGCGATTTTTGAATCGTTAGAAATGCTATAACTTCAATTTCTCAAACATATGACTATTTCACAGCTATTTAAAGACAAGAATCTCGTTAATCTAACCCCACTGTCCGATTTCAAAAAGGCTTTACAACAAAAGCAAAACATTAGATTATGTCAGCAGAGTACCCAGCCAGAAATAATCACACAGCCATTTTTCAAGCTAGCATATCATGTCACATAAACCCAAACCATATCTAAATGCAGCACTAACCTTTGATGATCTTCATCAGATGACACACCTAGGACATTGTGTTATACAATACATGCATGTCTGTTCAATCAAGTTCATATTTATATCAAAAACCAGCTTTTTACATTAGCATGTGACGTTCAGAACTAGCATTCCCACCGAACACTTCCGGTGATTTTACTAAATTACTCACGATAAACGTTCACAAAAAGCATAACAATTATTTTAAGAATTATAGATACATTACCCCTCTATGCACTCGATATGTCCGATTTTAAAATAGCTTTTCGGATGAAGCACATTTTGCAATAATCTAAGTACATAGCCCGGCATTACAGGGCTAGCTATTTAGATACCCACCCAGTTCAGCCTCCACCAAAATCACATTTCCTATAAGAAAAATGTTCTTACCTTGCTTGTTCTTCATCAGAATACACTGCCAGGACTTCTACTTCAATAACAAATGTTGGTTTGGTCCCAAATAATCCATCGTTATGTTCCAACAGCGACGTTTTGTTCGTGAGTTCTAGAATGCTTCTTCGCGGTGTCGCGCATGGCGCATTGGCGTGTCAAAAATGTCTAAATATTCCATTACCGTACTTCGAAGCATGTCAACCGCTGTTTAAAACCAATTTTTATGCCATTTATGTCATAGAGAAGTGTTAATATTCCGACCGGGAGTATGCATTGAGCCTAAACAGCCGAATAAAATTTCTCCTCAGAAGCGACTCATGCACGCGCATCATTGAAAGGTCCTCCGAGCATCCACTTACAAAAGGCGATAATATATTTCAACCTGAGGTTCCCTCGTAAACCTTCAGTTATTTCGCGGGCTCTGAGAGCCTATTGGAGCCCTGGGAATTGTCACGTTACAGCTAAGATCCTTACTTTTCAATAAAAAGAGGTAAGACGCACGACTCCTTGTCAGACAGGGTACTTCCTGCTTGAAGCCTTGTCAGGTTTTTGCCTGCCATAGGAGTTCTGTTATACTCACAGACACCATTCAAACAGTTTTAGAAAATTCAGAGTGTTTTCTATCCAAACCTGAACAATAATATGCATATTCTAGCTTCTGAGTTGGTGTAGGAGGCAGTTAAAAATGGGAACATATTTTTTCCAAAATTCTCAATACTGCCCCCTATACCAATGTGCTTCTTCTTGAGCCACTCCTTTGTTGCCTTGGCCGTGTGTTTTGGGTCATTGTCATGCTGGAATACCCATCCACGACCCATTTTCAATGCCCTGTCATGACGTTGCCCTCTGGGTTTTCTATGCACCATCCCTCTACCTACCTCCCCCTACCCAGGCTGCTGTGGTCAGAAGGCTGTCGTAAATTCCAAAGGGAATGTCCTGCCTCACAGGCCACAGTTTTGAGACAGAGTGGGTTTTGTATAGAGAACAAAGGGTTCTTCCACCTCACAGGATTGGAGAACCGAACGACATTTATGTTCTGGAGAAGGTATAAAAGATCGGTTAAGAATCCATCTACGAACTGGTCCGCTTGGTACAATTTTATGAAACTCGTGAGAGACAATATTGCCATATTACCATAATAATGTTTTTATGATAGCCTCAGCTATGGGACTTACATCTAAATAGTTGTATAAAATGTATTAATAAGGATAAAGCTATTTGGAATATGTTGAGATGCTATGTACTGATGTTAACCTCCCTCGGCAAGGTGGGACGTTTGTGGAGTCGTGTGGCACGAAATGCAAATACCTCATAAATGCTATAACTTCAATTTCTCAAACATATGACAATTTTACACTATTTTAAAGACAAGACTCTCATTAATCTAACCACACTGTCCGATTTCAAAAAGGCTTTACAGCGAAAGCAAAACTTTAGATTATGTCAGGAGAGTACCCTGCCAAAAATAATCACACAGCCATTTTCAAAGCATGCATATATGTCACAAAAACCAAAACCACAGCTAAATGCAGCACTAACCTTTGATGATCTTCATCAGATGACACTCCTAGGGCTTTATGTTTTACGATACATGCATGTTTTGTTCAATCAAGTTCATATTTATATCAAAAACCAGCTTTTTACATTAGCATGTGATGTTCAGAACTAGCATACCCACCGCAAACTTCCGGTGAATTTACTTAATTACTCACGATTAACGTTCACAAAATACATAACAATTATTTTAAGAATTATAGATACAGAACTCCTTTATGCAATCGCGGTGTCAGATTTTAAAATAGCTTTTCGGCGAAAGCACATTTTGCAATATTCTGAGTACATAGCCCGGCCATCACGGCTAGCTAATTTGACACCCACCAAGTTTGGCCCTCACCAAACTCAGATTTACTATTAGAAAAATTGGATTACCTTTGCTGTTCTTCGTCAGAATGCACTCCCAGGACTTCTACTTCAACAACAAATGTTGTTTTGGTTCCAAATAATCCATAGTTATATTGAAATAGCGCCGTTTTGTTCGTGCATTGAGGTCAGTATCCGAAGGGTGATGCGCAGGCGCATTTCGTGACAAAACATTTCTAAATATTCCATTACCGTACTTCGAAACATGTCAAACGCTGTTTAAAATAAATTTTTATGCGATTTTTCTCGTAAAATAGCGATAATATTCCAACCGGGCAACGTTGTATTTGTTCAAAGAGAGAAAGAAAAAAAGAGTCCTCTCGGGCACGCGCGCTCCAGTTCAGAGCTCTCATTCCACTTTCTGGCGCCTTCTTAGAGCCAATGGAAGCCTTAGAAAATGTCACGTTACAGCAGAGATGCTGTATTTTTGATAGAGATGCCCTAGAAGGACAACAAATTGTCAGACAGGGCACAGGGCACTTCCTGCATGGAATCGTCTCGTTCTCTCATTCCAGTCTCATTCCAAACGTCGTAAATTGTTGTTATCTGCCCGAACCCAGTCTTCACTAAGTCATCCATACATCAATTGTCTTAAAATAATTGATTTACTAAACTAAGTAATTCACAGAAAGCATACAAAACAGTAGGTATCGTTACAAAGCAATGGTGGAGGAATTTGCCCTAGTGGGCAAAACCGGCATGGCTGCCCTTTATCACCCTTTGTTTAACAAGCCGCCATGCTGGTTTAGCCCACTAGGGCACATTCCTCTACCATTGCTTTGTAACGATACCTACTGTTTTGTATGCTTTCTGTGAATTACTTAGTTTAGTAAATAAATTGTTTTAAGACAATTGATGTATGGACAACTTAGTGAAGACTGGGTTCGTGCAGATAACAACAATTTATGACGTTTGGAATGAGACTGGACGCGAGGAAATAACACATCATTAAAACAAGAAGATAATAGATCAGATCTTATAATAAAATATATAACGTTATAATATCTGACAGTTATATTAGGAAAATTATAACTGTGCAATATGAATATTTTCCTTAGTGCCCCAACCTCCTAGTTAATTACAGTTACACGATTAATCAGTTAATCGCGTAATAATAATTACAGAGAGTTATTTGATAAACATGTCCTCAAGTTAATGATGCCCAAAGACACGACAGCCCTGGCTGAGGGAAGGAGGTTCTCACCCAAGATTTGACGGTACATGGCCCCGTCCATCGTCCCTTTGATGCGATGAAGTTGTCCTGTCCCCTTAGCAGAAAAACACCCCCAATGCATAATGTTTCCACCTCCATGTTTGACGGTGGGGATGGTGTTCTTGGGGTCATAGGCAGCATTCCTCCTCCTCCAAACACGGCGAGTTGAGTTGATGCCAAAGAGCTCCATTTTGGTCTCATCTGACCACAACACTTTCACCCAGTTGTCCTCTGAATCATTCAGATGTCCATTGGCAAACTTCAGACGGGCATGTATATGTGCTTTCTTGAGCAGGGGGACCTTGCGGGTGCTGCAGGATTTCAGTCCTTCTCGGCTTAGTGTGTTTTCTTGGTGACTATGGTCCCAGCTGCCTTGAGATCATTGACAAGATCCTCCCGTGTAGTTCTGGGCTGATTCCTCACCGTTTTCACGATCATTGCAACTCCATGAGGAGATATTGCATGGAGCCCCAGGCCGAGGGAGATTGACAGTTCTTTTGTGTTTCTTCCATTTGCAAATAATCGCACCAACTGTTGTCACCTTCTCACCAAGCTGCTTGGCGATGGTCTTGTAGCCCGTTCCAGCCTAGTGCAGGTCTACAATCTTGTCCCTGACATCCTTGGAGAGCTCTTTGGTCTTGGCCATGGTGGAGAGTTTGGAATCTGATTGATTGATTGATTGCTTCTGTGGACAGGTGTCTTTTATATAGGTAACAAACTGAGATTAGTAGCGCTCCCTTTAAGAGTGTGCTCCTAATCTCAGTTCGTTACCTGTATAAAAGACACCTGGGAGCCAGAAATCTTTCTGATTGAGAGGGGGTCAAATACTTATTTCCCTCATTAAAATGCAAATCAATTTATACAATTTTTGACATGTGTTTTTCTGGATTTTTCTGTTGTTATTCTCTCTCACTGTTCAAATAAACCTACCATTAAAATTATAGACCGATCATTTTTTGTCAGTGGGCAAACGTACAAAATCAGCAGGGGATCAAATACTTTTTTCCCTCACTGTAAATGTTAGCGAACTTCCTTATTAATAAGTGTACTTATATCTCACTTTGCTGTGTAATACAAGTGTGCTACTGGCTATTTGCTAGGGGAAAATTACATATCCTGACAGAAAAAAATACATGACCAAAGGTATGTGGACACCTACTCGTCGAACCTACTCCAAAATCATGAGCATTAATATGGAGTTGCTGCTATAACAGCCTCCACTCTTCTGGGAAGGTTTTCCATTAGATGAGCATTAGTGAGGTCTGGCACCGATGTTGGGCGATTAGGCCTGACTGGCAGTCACCGTTCCAATTCACCCCAAAGATGTTTGATGGGGTTGAGGTCAGGTCTCTGTGGAGGCCAGTCATGTTCTTCCATACCGATCTCGACAAACCATTTATGTATGGACCTGGCTTTGTCATGCTGAATCAGGAAAGGGCCTTCCCCAAACTGTTGCCACAAAGTTGGGAGCACAGTATCATTTACAATATCATTGTATGTGTGAGCGTTAAGATTTCCCTTTACTGGAACTAAGGGGCCTAGCCCTGAAAAACAGCCCCAGCCCATTACTCCTTCTCCATCAAACTTTATAGTTTCCACTATGCATTCGGGCACGTAGCATTCTCCTGGCATCCGCCAAACCTCATCACTCGAGAGAACGTTTTTCCATTACTCCAGAGTCCAGTGGAGGCAAGCTTTACACCAATCCAGCCAATACTTGGTATTGCGCATGGTGATCTTAGGCTTGTATGCAGCTGCTCGGCCATGGAAACCATTTCATGAAACTCCAGATGAACAGTTCTCATGCTGACGCAACTTCCAGAGGCAGTTTGGAACTCGGCAGTGAGTGTTGCAACAGAGGACAGACGATTTTTACACGCTACGCACTTCAGCACTCGGCGGTCCCGTTCTGTGAGCTTGTGTGGCTTAACACTTCACGCCTGAACCGTTGTTGATCCTAGACATTTCCACTTCACAATAACAGCATTTATAGTTAAACGGTGCAACTCTTGCAGGACAGAAATTTGACGAACTGACTTGTTGGTAAAGTGTGATCTTATGACGGTGCCACGTTGAAAGTCACTGAGCTCTTCAGTAAGGCCATTCTACTGCCAGTGTTTGTCTATGGAGATTGCATGACTGTGTGCTTGATGTTATACACCTGTCAGCAACGGGTGTGGCTGAAATAGTCAAATCCACTAATTTGAAGGGGTGTCCACATACCTTTGAATATTTAGTGTAACTACATTACATCAACACCGTTCTCGCCTTGCCTTGTGACTGAGACGTTTACACATCCGTCAGAACACCAAATCTCATTTTCTTTTGAATTCAAATTACATTTACAATTTTATATAATCATGTGAAATTTCTTCCCTGTCAGGGGGTTACATAAAATCTTTCTTCGAATCAAAGAATAATTTTCAGGCACCGACAGCAAGTGTCTTCAGTTGCCTAGCAACTCAGTCTGCGGTGCGGGCTAACTTGGTGAAATGGTCTGGTTGGTTTGAGGTAAATTGGGGGGGGGGGCAATCTGATTTTAAAATAGGTTGTATGTAGGAGGATAAACTCAAACTTTACAACAGCACAGTATAGTATCGGACAGTTCTCCCAATTAGGATTTGGATACCTATTGCTAAATAACATACAGATTCTATGTTTGAGATATTCCGAGATATTCATAGTGCCAGAATAGATGGACATTTCCCTTACTACTGGAAGTATATTGGCCATTGTACACTTTTATCCAGTAAGGTATAAAAAGGAAGATGGCAGTGTAACAGATAGAAAAATAGCTATTGCTCGAACACACATATTTGCCTAAAATAGATGTGTATCGGAGTATAATGCACATTTGTCAAGCAAGAGAAACAAAGAGGATGACAGTGGAACCTCAAAAATATTGTTCTCTCCAACATGTAGATGGTAAAACAGGCCTTCATATCCATCATACATATAGATGGTAAAACAGGCCTTCATATCCATCATACATATAGATGGTAAAACAGGCCTTCATATCCATCATACATATAGATGGTAAAACAGGCCTTCATATCCATCACACATATAGATGGTAAAACAGGCCTTCATATCCATCATACATATAGATGGTAAAACAGGCCTTCATATCCATCATACATATAGATGGTAAAACAGGCCTTCATATCCATCATACATATAGATGGTAAAACAGGCCTTCATATCCATCACACATATAGATGGTAAAACAGGCCTTCATATCCATCATACATATAGATGGTAAAACAGGCCTTCATATCCATCATACATATAGATGGTAAAACAGGCCTTCATATCCATCATACATATAGATGGTAAAACAGGCCTTCATATCCATCATACATATAGATGGTAAAACAGGCCTTCATATCCATCATACATATAGATGGTAAAACAGGCCTTCATATTCATCATCTTAGTTTACATCTCAGGCTGTAGAATTAACCGAGATTGCTACCTGTTACCATCATGTCTTAAGGCCAGTAACATTGTCTAACTGTTACCATCATGTCTTAAGGCCAGTAACATTGAATCTAGCTGTGTGTGAGCCATGGAAATGCAGCCATGTCTTTGTTTAATTGTATGTGTAATTTATTAATAGGCTGCGTCTAAAATGTCACCCTATTCTCTACAGTATATAACACATTTTGTCCAGGGTCTATAGGGCTCTGGTCAAAAATAGTGCACTATATAGGGAATAGGGTATCATTTGAAACATACTCATGGATCGACATTGGAAAGGCATTTAGATGCCCATAGCGATTCTTCTTCTTCTTCTTGTCATCTCCAGGTTTCTTCTTGCTTTTCTTCATGCTTCTCTAAAACAATTCCACATGGCTTTCAGCAAATCAACTTCTCTGTGCAGCTTCCCTCCCTCTCTCCTTTCCTCTCTCCCCTTCCCTCTCTCCCTTCCTCTCTCGCTCTTCCTCTCTCGTTCTCTATTCGTGTATTCATTCAAGTTTCATGCTTGATGTTTACTCTGATAGGATATGCATATTGTATGGCAGGTTGGTGGAGCCAGGTTACATCACAGAGTGGAAAAAACTCAAGACCTGAAGGCCACATCCAACATGCCTGTATCATATCAATGATGTTTCTGAGACATCATGACAGAGTAAAAAAAAAAGCTTTTATTGTGAAGTTCACACGTATCGTAGCATATAGCGAATGATCCGATATGTCTTATCAGGAATGCTATTTGAATATCCGTAGAATGTCCTGCTTCCCATTCAACGTTGGCGGGCTGCATTAGAAATACACGTGCAATCTGTGAGATGTGCCATGTCGTGGTTGATGATAAAATCTGTGAGACGTGCCATGTCGTGGTTGATGATAAAATCTGTGAGACGTGCCATGACCCATAATTCCCCGCGCCAGGACAAGACGGAAGAAAGCATCGGCCGCAAGAGAACAATGTTTTGGCTATAAAACTTCAAAGGAAAAGAACAAGAGAAGAAAATACTAACTTTTAAAGAATGTTGCAGTCATATGTAGGGACATATGCAGGATGCTACCCTCCACAGCATGGCCTTCGCTCCAGATCAAAACTCCAAACCTACAACCTAATTTTGGACAAAATTACCAGGAG
This sequence comes from Salmo trutta, assembly GCF_901001165.1. Classification (NCBI taxonomy): domain Eukaryota; kingdom Metazoa; phylum Chordata; class Actinopteri; order Salmoniformes; family Salmonidae; genus Salmo; species Salmo trutta. Next base: position 33,339,629 of record NC_042969.1, on the reverse strand, counting down.
GGATTACTGCTACCAAGGATTCATTTTTTCCAAGCTATACGGAGGGTGCTCTGGCAAACAAACAGCAGAGACCTGAGGACACCATCCAACCTGGAACTGAATGAGTAGTGTTTGGTCTGATACTATTTTGAAAGCTAAGAAGAAGAAGAAAAATGAAAATGAAAGTACATTACAATGATATATTTTACTTTATGGGGACTGAATGCTGAGTTGAGGCTACCAGGCTTGCTAGGGCAGAGCAGATATAACTTCAGTTAGCCCTGAGGTGTGTAAAGTGAGAGGTGTTGAGGCCTTTGGACCCAACAGGTGACAGGAGTCTCGCGCAGCCTTCTCCACCCAAATCCAGAGGCCTTTGAAGCCCCCTCCCGCTGTTCAGAGACCATCCATTGGAATTTTCTACAATAAATCTTCCTCCAGAAATAAAGGCTTCTCCCAAGTGGGTGTGACAGCTACTCCTGTTGCCCGCTGCACTGCTGCTTGGATTCCACCTGGCGAGCTATTCACCGTCTGCCCTGGCCTGTCTCCCCCTGTCTGGTACAGGTACCCCCACCACACTCCACCCTCTCCCCCGAGGTTACGCTCGACTCCGGCACACACACACTGTTGGGGCGAGTGACTCTGAACTTACAGACCCAAGTTGTTATGTTTTACAAAATTATTGTGCATTTTGCTATTTTGCTATTTGCCTCATGACTTCTCTATGCTTTGTTGACTATGAACTTTCTTGTTTACCCAACCGTGGGACAGACTGTTTGTTCCCACACTCGGGACAATTACTCTCTATTGGTTACAGACTTTTGGCCTCCCATCCTATTCTAACCACCTCTCGCTGGCTTTGTATTCATGTTACCGGATTAAATTGTTGTATAATATGATCTTGTTGCCATTTAATGCACATTCAAATGTCATAAATCAACACTGCAGAGCTCTCCCTATCCTCTGCTGTGCCTTGATTGTGTGACTGCTGATGATATCTGGAAATGTGCAAGTACTCCCTGGCCCAACTACTGTTGCTAGCCCTAATTCTGACTTGTGCTCTGATATCTGCTTCACTGATTTATTCTCTCGTAAAAGCCTGGGTTTTCTGCACGTTAATTAACTTCTTACGGCTGAAATCCCATTAAGGGGATCGATATGACAACAGCCAGTGAAAGTGCAGAGCGCCAAATTCAAAACAGCAAAAATCTCATAATTAAAAATCCTCTAACATACAAGTATTATACACCATTTTAAAGATAAGATTCTCATTAATCCAACCACAGACTCCGATATCGGAAAGGCTTTACAGCGAAAGCACACCAAACAATTATGTTAGGTCAGCACCTAGTCACAAAAAACATACAGCCATTTTCCAGCCAAAGAGAGGAGTCACAAAAAGTAGAAATAGAGATAAAATGAATCACTAACCTTTGATGATCTTCATCAGATGGCACTCATAGGACTTCATGTTACACAATACATGTGTGTTTTGTTCGATAAAGTTCATATTTATATCCAAAAATCTCGGTTTACATTGGCGCGTTATGTTCAGTAATGTTTTGCCACCAAAACCGCCGGTGACTTTGCAGAGAGCCACATCAATTTACAGAAATACTTATCATAAACTTTGATAAAATATACAAGTGTTATGCACAGAATTAAAGATACACTTCCCCTTTAATGCAACTGCTGTGTCAGATTTCAAAAAAGCTTTACTGCGAAAGCAAACTTTGCAATAATCTGAGTACAGCGCTCAGATATCAAAACAATCCATACAGATACCCGCCATATTGGAGTCAACAGAAGTCACAAATACCATTATAAATATTCACTTACCTTTGATGATCTTCATCGGAATGCACTCCCAGGAATCCCAGTTCCACAATAAATGTTTGCTTTGTTCGATAAAGTCCATCCTTTATGTCCAAATATCTCCTTTTTGTTCACGCGTTCAGTCGAGTAATCCAAATGCACTGTGCTCGAGCAGTTCAGACGAAAAGTCAAAAAAGTTATATTACAGTTCGTAGAAACATGTCAAACAATGTATAGAATCAATCTTTAGGATGTTTTTATCATAAATCTTCCATAATATTCCAACCGGACGATTCCTTTGTCTTCAGAAATGAAAAGGAACACACCTAACTCTTGATTGAGCTCATGTCATTTTCTCAGTCATCTGATTCCAGTGGCTCTTATTCTCTCCCCATTCACAGTAGAAGCATAAAACAACGTTCTAAATACTGTTGTCATCTAGTGGAAGCCTTAGGAAGTGCAAAATGACCCCACAGACACTGTATACTGGATAGGTAATCACTTGAAAAACTACAAGCCTCAGATTTCCACACTTCCTGGTTGGATTTTTCTCAGGTTTTTGCCTGCCATATGAGTTCTGTTATACTCACAGACACCATTCAAACAGTTTTAGAAACTTCAGAGTGTTTTCTATCCACATCTACTAATAATATGCATATCTTAGCTTCTGGGCCTGAGAAGCAGGCAGTTTACTCTGGGCACCTTCTTCATCCAAGCTACTAAATACTGCCACCCATTCATAAGAAGAGTGTGTTGAATACTGATGTTAACCTTTCTGGTTATAACCTTTTTCGGAAAGACAGATCTTCCAAAGGTGGGGGAATGGCAATCTTTACCAAGGATCACCTCCAGTGCTCGGTTGTCTCCAGCAAGTCTGTCCCAAAACAATTTGATTTGCTGGTTTTAAGCATTCAACTTTCAAATACCTCTTTGTTGACTGTTGCTGGTTGCTATCGTCCTCCATCAGCACCGGCCTGTACCTTACCTGTCCTAACCTCTCTCCTGGCCCCTTACACTAAGTCTGAATTTGTCCTGCTAGGTGACCTGTCACACCCTGATCTGTTTCACCTGTCCTTGTGCTTGACTCCACCCCCCCCCTTCCAGGTGTTGCCCATCTTCACCATTATCGCCTGTGTATTTATACCTGTGCTCTCTGTTCGTCTGTTGCCAGTTCATCTTGTTTGTCAGGTCAATCAGCGTTTTGTTTCTCAGCTCCTGCTTTTCACTGTCTCTCTTTTCTCATCCTCCTGGTTTTGACCATTACCTGTCCTGACTCTGAGCCTGCCTGCCTGACCACTCTGCCTGCCCCTGACCCTGAGTCTTCTTGCTGTCCGGTTCCTTTGCCCCTACTCTGGATTACCGACCTCTGCCTGCCTTGACCTGTTGATTGCCTGCCGCTGTGGTCACAATAAACATTGTTACTTCTACAGTCTGCACTTGGGTCTTACCTGCAACCTGATATTACAAACTGGCCATGACTGACCCAGCAGACTTGGACTAGCTCCACAACGCCATCTCCTCCTAAGGAGCCCTCATTGGTAGATACAAAGAGTCGCTTTGAGGTCTGATGGAAGGGTTCCATGACGTGGCCGAACGTCACGACCTAGCATTGGACACTTTGCGGGACAAATTCCATGGGTTGCTTACTAGACAGCCTACCACGAAGGTAACCTCCCAGCCCCTTAGCAACCCGGCTGGTAGCAGCGCCATCACCCCAGTTTCCTGGGTACCCCGCTTACCTCCCACGGACCGCTATGACGGCGATTCTAGACCTGCCGGGCCTTTCTCTCCCAGTGTTCCCTCGTTTTTGAGCTGCAGCCTTCTTCATTCCCCTTGGACCACTCGAAGATTACATTATTACGCTGATGTCCAGGAGGGCACTCACCTGGGCCACGGCGGTGTGAGAGCAACAATCCGCCATCTGCCTCAGTCTGGAAGTATTCATGGCGAAGGTGAGAAAGGTTTTCGAGGCTCTGGTGTCCGGGAGAAAGGCTGCCTGGAAGTTACTCCAGCTTTGGCAGGACTCCCTCAGTGTGGCAGACTATGCGGTGGATTTCCGCACACTAGCAGCGGAGGGTGCCTGGAACCCGGAAGCACTGTTCGACACGTTCCTGCATGGATTATTGGAGGAAGTAAAGGATGAGCTTGCAGCCTGGGAACTACCGACTCACTCATCGCTTTAACCATCCGGATCGATGGTCGGCTACGGGAACGTAGGAGAGAGAAGAGGTTTAATTGCGGTCCCAATCGCTCACTCAAGGATCCCACCTTGCATCTGATGAACTCAGGAAGTCCCCGGAGTCTTCGTCCCCGAGAGGATCCGAGCTTCCGCGAGTTCCTCTAAGAGCCTCCGAAGACTTGCGATTGCCTCTTCCCGAGCTAATGCAAGTTGGCAGGGCTAGCCTGTCACTAGCCGAATGCGTACATAGACTTAACACCCAGAGTTGTCTCTATTGCGGTACTGCTGGTCATTGTGTGTATACCTGTCCCTTTAAGAGACCTAGCTCGTTGGTAGGAAAGAGTACTCTGGTGCGTGTTAAGGATAATTTTGCTTCTCCCTCTGCTTGCCCCCTTCTCCATGCCACCCTGCTATCGGGCGACCAGTGCAAGTCTCTCCAGATACCCATCGACTCAGGGGCCGATGTGGGTCTTATGGACATTACCCTGGCGTCCGAGCTGGGCATCTCTACTCAACCCCTCTCCATTCCCATGGATGTTGAGCGCTGGACAGGCACTCTATACCACCCCCATCAACCTATGAGTGTCGGGGAACCACAGCGACATGATTCAATTTCTGCTAATTGAGTCTCTGCAGGTTCCTGTGGTATTGGGATTATCTTGGCTCCAGCGACACAATCCCTCGATTGACTGGCTACTGGTGCCATCATGGGCTGGAGCCCGTTCTGCCACGCTCATTGCCTGAAACCAGCTCTGCCTGCCCCAGGATGTCTTCTTGGGGGCTTGGAAATTGCCCCAAACCTCGCCACCATTCCCGCAGAGTACCAGGACCTCAGGGAGGGGTTCAGTAAGGCCTGGGCCACTTCGCTTCAGCAACACCGACCGGTACCCAAGGAGGTTAAGCCGGATGCCACTATAGCCCCGCGGCTACACCCTGTCCAAAATCATTAGCCCCTCTGCTGTTCGTCCTCTATTGCCCCGTACCCTCCGTATACGTCCCACTTTTCTAGATCTAAACCCATGTCTCACAGTCCTTTGTCTCCTCTTTCCAGCGAGGGGTACTGTCATGCCCTGATCTGTTTCACCTGTCCTTGTGCTTGTCTCCACCCCGTCCAGGTGTCTTCCTTCTTCCCCATTATCCCCTGTGTATTTATACCTGTGTTCTCTGTTTATCTGTTGCCAGTTCGTCTTGTTTGTCAAATCAACCAGCGTTTTGTTTCCTAGCTCCTGCTTTTCCCTGTCTCTCTTTTCTCACCCTCCTGGTTTTGACCATTGCCTGTCCTGACTCTGAGCCCGCCTGCCTGACCACTCTGCCTGACCACTCTGCCTGACCACTCTGCCTGACCACTCTGCCTGCCCCTGAACCTGCCTGCTGTCCAGTACTCTGGATTACCAACCCCTGTCTGCCTTGACCTGTCATTCACCTGCTCCTGTGGTTACAATAAACATTGTTACTTCAACACAGTCTGCACTTGGGTCTTACCTGAAACCTTTTATTACCTAAACTGGGACATGCTTAAACCACCTGACCAAGTCCTAAAGCAATGCGACTCCCTAAATCTTACTTCGATTATTACCAATTCCACAAGGTATGACTCCAAACACCCAGAACAGGCTATTTTCATTGATATTATCCTCACAAATAATCCTGATAGTTATCAGTCTGGTGTTTTCTGTAATGACCTTAGTGATCACTGTTTTACAGCCTGTGTTCGTAATGGCTGCTCAGTGAAACGACCTGTCCTGATTTGTCATAGACGCTTGCTAAAAAACTTTAATGATCAAGCCTTCCTTCATGATCTGGCCTCTGTAAAATGGTATAGAATCAGTTGGATCCCCCCTGTCGAAGACGCTTGGACCTCCTTTTTTAACATATATTTTCTGTGGTATTGTTAACAAACACGCCCCCATAAAGAAAATAAGAATTAATGACAGGTTCAGCCCCTGGTTCGACAGTGATCTTGCAGAGTTACTCCACCTCAAGAATTGCATTTGGCGAAAGGCTCGGCACATCCATACTCAGGCTGACTGGCTATCGTTCAGGCAAATGAGAAATAAGTGCACTCAGGTTATCCGGAAGGCCAAAGTTAGTTACTTTAAGGAGCAGTTATCGCTCTGTGGGTCTAACCTCAAGAAGTTCTGGAAAACGGTTAAAGACCTGGAGAATAAACCCTCCTCCTCACAGCTGCCCATGTCCCTTAATGTTGGTTATATGGTTGTTACTGACAAGAAGCACATGGCTGAGCTCTTTAATCACCACTTCATTAAGTCAGGATTCCTATTTGACTCAACCATGCCTCCTTGCACGTCCAACATTTCCTCATCTCCCATCCCTTCTAATGCGACTAGCCCCGATGCGCCTCACACTTTTCCAACTGCCCTGCTACAGATGTTCTCCCTGCAGGCGGTCACAGATTCCGAGGTGCTAAATGAGCTCCTTAAAATAAACTTGACCCCAAACAAACATCTGGGTCAGATAGTTTAGACCCTTTATTCTTTAAGGTTGCTGTCCCTATCATCGCCAAGCCCATCTCTGACCTTTTTAACCTGTCTCTCTTCTCTGGGGAGGTTCCCATTGCTTGGATGGCAGCCTCGGTTCGTCCTTTATTTAAAGGGAGAGATCAAGCTGATCCTAATTGTTATAGGCCTATTTCTATTTTGCCCTGTTTATCAAAAGTGTTGGAAAAACTTGTCAATAATCAACAGACTGGCTTTCTTGATATCTATAGTATTCTCTCTGGTATGCAATCAGGTTTCTGCTCAGGTTATGGATGTGTCCCTGCATGGATGTGTCCCTGATGTCACCATTGCCCTTGATACTAAGCAATGTTGTGCTGCTATTTTTATTGACTTGACCAAAGCTTTTAATACAGTAGACCATTCCATTCTTGTGGGCCAGCTAAGGAGTTTTGGTGTCTCTGAGGGATCTTTGGCCCTGTTTGCCAACTACCTCTCTCAAATAGTGCAGTGTATAAAGTCAGAACATCTGCTGTCTCAGCCACTGCCTGTCACCAATGGAGTACCCTAAGGCTCGATCCTAGGCCCAACGCTCATCTCAATTTACATCAACAACATAGCTCAGGCAGTAGGAAGCCCTCTCAACCATTTATATGCAGATGATACAGTCTTATACTCAGCTGGCTCCTCCCCGGATTTAGTGTTAACTGACTTGCCTAGTTAAATATAGGTTAAATAAATAAAATACAAATGTTGTGGTTGATGGTACAATCTGTGAGACATGTCATGTCGTGGTTGATGGTAAAATCTTTGAGACGTGCCATGTCGTGGTTGGTGGAAGATGAAGAGAATAGAAGGTCTATTCCACATTCAGACCAAACCTGGGTTCAAATACTATTTTAAATCTTTCAAATGTTTTTACCATTTGCCTTAGCCTGCCTGGAGTTTCAGATGGGTGGGGTTTGCAGGCAAGCTCAATAAAGAACATACAAAGTATTTTAAATTATTTGAAATAGCATTTGGAATCCCTCTCTCTTCATCTGTCCCCGTCTCTGTGCTCTTTAAAGGTTCTTTATGTCAAATAGGGTATGTTACAGGTGCATACCTTTCAACATAAGAATACTAGGAGAGATTGGGACCCATTCAAATAATATTTGTACCCAGGTCTTATTCAATCACTAATATGTCATGGTTGGGATGATTGGAATGAAATGATGCATAATGCTACCCACCAATAGAACATGACACTCATTCTTCATGTTCTACATGTTCCACTGCTCAAGTATGTTCAGGTGTTTCCTCCCATTGATTTCTAATCAGGAATTAAATTTAGAGTTTTGCAGATGGTGGGACTGTCTGTCGAATGTCATACACAAGAGGTTGCTTTTCCGTTATAAAATGTTTCAATATATACTGTATGCAGCCATTCAGTTTATGCGGTGTCCTGTCTTGAATACTAAGGTGGTAGAGCACATTTCCACTTAGTTTGAACCCCTTTTACGCACTATTCAGTGTACAACACAACTTCTCTAGTAGTTGGACAGAAATCATTTACGCTGCTTATAGGGGATTCCTTCATGAAAGTATTGAGTAGCTCATATTGTGTCTGGCAGATACTCTAAAATAATTTCAAATGGTTCATATACTTCATAATTGAGAGCTCTCTCTCTTCCCCTCTCTCCTTCCCTCTCTCTTCATCTGTCCCTCTCTCTCTCTCTCTCTCTCTCTTCATCTGTCCCTCTCTCTCTCTTCTTCTGTCTCTCTCTCTCTTCATCTGTCCCCCTCTCTCTCCTTTCCTCTCTCTCTCTTCATCTGTCCCTCTCTCTCTCCTTCCCCCTCTATCTCCTTCTTTCTCTCTTCATCTGTCCCTCTCTATCTTCATCTGTCCCCCTCTCTCCTTTCCTCTCTCTCTCTCTTTCCTTCTCTCTCTCTCTCTCCTTCCCTCTCTCTTCATCTGTTCCTCTCTCTTCATCTGTCCCCCTCTCTCTCTCTCTCCTTTCCTCTCTCTCTCTTTTCCTCTCTCTCTCTCCTTCCCTCTCTGTTCATCTGTCCAACCTCTCTCTTCTCTCAAAAAATCACTTTGTCACATAGCAACGCATCATTTCACACACTACATTTTTTAAAAGTGGAACTGAGCATGCAATATCCATTATGGGGGGGGGGGATTATTCATGTGGATCCTCTGCATTATTTAAAAGTTGATGAAGAGAAATACGAGGTCCTATCTGTTACCATTGTAACGCCCCCCAATATCTCTCTGGGTTTACTGTAAGGTTCATATTTACTAGGGTGTATCCCCCAAATGGCACCCTCTTCCCTATGGGCCCTATGGTCAAAAGCAGTGCACTATAGGGAATAGGGTGTCATTTAGGATGCAGTCTTAAGGGTCTTGGCTTCATAGGATATTATAGGACATTGTCATGGGTGAGAGATGACTGTTGATCACACGTCAAAGGGATTACAAAGTACCTTCGTGGCAGTAACAATGATAGAAGATGCCGTTCAGGGAGATCCTAAAACTCTTCACTTGGGATACACAATACTACTGTAGTACTATAGTAACGCTATACTAGTTGTGGAATTATGCCACCACTGTGCCTATGGTCTTCACCCCAGAACAAACAGCAGGTCTATCTTTAATACCAAACAATTACACTCCATTGGACAATTTGAAGTTGAAGAGAACAGTACGCTCTGCAATCTGCAGAAAGACAACAAACTATTCATAAAAACTATCCCAACATAATGATCTCCTGTTGTAATGAGGGTGAATGAAAGCTACTGAAAATCTACCTGCAATACCACCTGCTTCCTTTACAGTTAACCAGATGATTCAGCTAGCATTACCGGACCTGTGAGTTGGGTAGTGGAGCTGTTCTTTGTCTGTACAGAAGGATATAGAGAAGAGAGAGATATAGAGAAGAGAGAGATATATAGAATAGCAGAGCAGATGGAATCTTTGCAGGTGGCAGATGCTAGCTTGTGTTCGTGGAAAAACAGCAGAGAGGAGAACTGGAGCACAAACACACATGCACACGCACGCGCGCACACACACACACACACACACACACACACACACACACACACACACACACACACACACACACACACACACACACACACACACACACACACACACACACACATACAGCAGTCTGTCTGCTTACCCCAGCCTCAGTGGTAGTCCTGATACCGCTGTTTGAGGGTGATAAATGGCAGTGTGAAGACAACGCTAATCAAGTTGCATCCCAAATCCCATCCTATTCCCTATATAGTGTAGTACTTTTGACCAGGGCCCCTAAACAGGGTGCAATTTGGGACACAGACCAAGCCTACGGTTCAACACTTTGGTGTCCACTGGATCCACATGTAATTATTTCATTCAATTTGGTTTCAACACAGAAAATATATTTTAATAAAATCTTAATAACATTGTCGGGCCCTGAATGATTTAGAGCTCAACGTTTAAAGTGCGTGTGTGTGTGTGTGTGTGCCTGTACGACTGCATGGGTGTGTGTGTGTGTGTGTGTGTGTGTGTGTGTGTGTGTGTGTGTGTGTGTGTGCGTGTGTGTGTGTGCATGTGTGTGTGTGCATATGTGTGTGTGCATATGTGTGCTGTAAACAAGGAAAAGCTGACCTTTCACGGCAATGACCATTGTTGAAAATGATTTTGCTTCCCTTTACAGCACCTCATCATCACTATACCATCTAACAAACCTCAGCATCACTGTACCATCTAACAAATCTCAGCATCACTATACCATCTAACAAACCTCAGCATCACTATACCATCTAACAAATCTCAACATCACTACACCATCTAACAAACCTCAGCATCACAATACCTTCTAACAAACCTCAGCATTAATATACTAACAAACCTCAGCATCAATTTACCATCTAACACAACTCAGCATTACTATACCATCTAACAAACCTCAGCATTACTATACCATCTAACAAACCTCAGCATCACTATACTAACAAACGTCAGCATCACTATACTATCTAACAAACCTCAGCATCACTATACCATCTAACAAACCTCAGCATTACTATACCAACAAACCTCAGCATCACTGTACCATCTAACAAACCTCAGCATCACTATACCGTCTAACAAATCTCAACATCTGTAACGCCCTGGCCATAGAGAGGGGTTTTTTGTTCTTTATTTTGGTTAGGCCAGGGTGTTACATTGGGTGGGCGTTCTATGTTCCTTTTTCTATGTTTTGGTATTTCTTTGTTTTGGGCCGTGTGTGTGGCTCCCAATCAGGCACAGCTGAAGCTCGTTGCTGCTGATTGGGAGTCACACATAAGGAGCATGTTTTTCCTTTGGGTTTTGTGGGTAATTGTTTCTGTTTGAGTATTTTCCTAACAGGACTGTTTGCTGTCGTTTTGTTCATTTTGTAGTGTTCTCTTGTTTAATTGAATTAAAATTCTAATGATGAGCACATCCTCTGCTGCACCTTGGTTCCCTCTTACAGACAGCTGTGACAACATCACTACACCATCTAACAAACCTCAGCATCACAATACCTTCTAACAAACCTCAGCATTAATATACTAACAAACCTCAGCATCAATTTACCATCTAACAAATCTCAGCATCACTACACTTGTCACCCCCAAAGCCAATTCCTCCTTTGGCCGCCTCTCCTTCCAGTTCTCTGCTGCCAATGACTGGAACGAACTACAAAAATCTCTGAAACTGGAAACACTTATCTCCCTCACTAGCTTTAAGCACCAGCTGTCAGAGCAGCTCACAGATCACAGCACCTGTACATAGCCCATCTATAAATAGCCCAAACAACTACCTCTTCCCCTACTGTATTTATTTATTTATTTATTTTGCTCCTTTGCACCCCAGTATTTCTACTTTGCACACTCATCTACTGTCAAATCTACCATTTCAGTGTTTTCATTGCTATATTGTATTTACTTCGCCACCATGGCCTATTAATTGCCTTTACCTCCCTTTTCTCACCTCATTTGCTCACATTGTATATAGACTTATTTTTGTACTGTATTATTGACTGTATGTTTGTTTTACTCCATGTGTAACCTCAGCATCACTATACCATCTAACAATGCTAAATAGATCAGAGATTACACTTTAATCTCTTCTGTGCCCAAAATGGCACCCGATTCCCCGTATAGTGCACTACTTTATGACCAGGGTCCATAGTGCTATTTGGGACGCAAGCCTTTGTCTTTACATGAGGAATGAAACACCATGTCCTCTCTCTCTGTCTGGGAAATGACCTTGAAGATTAAGTTAATGTAGAGCTGATCATTCTTTCTACAACTTAAATTGACTCCATCTTGCTTTGGTTTTTAATTGTATAGGCAATTAGGACTATGTGGAATGAAATACCATGTCTACTCTATGGGAAACTAATTTAAGAGGAAGCTTACATTAATCATTCTTTCTGTAAGTTAAAATGGATTGGTTTCTTTTGTAATTTAAATGTGTTTTTTTAAATCCTGTTTTTCTTTATAATTGTAATGGCCAATTATGACTAATGAGCCCGACAGAACATTTACTGAACAACACAAAGTAGCATTTGAGCTTTGTAGACTAGTGCATGTATGTACGTTCTTGTACAAGGGCACAAGGCGAGACCCAGATGCAGACACGGGAGGCAGATGGTTTGAGTCTGTGATATTTATAAAAAATCTAAAAGGGGTAGGCAAGAGAATGGTCGTGGAGAGGCAAAAGGTCAAAACCAGTTCAGAGTCCAGGAGGTACAGAGTGGCAGGCAGAATGGTCAGGCAGGCGGGTACAGAGTCCAGAAAACAAGCAAGGGTCAAAACCGGGAGGACTAGCAAAAAGAGAATAGAAGCAGGAGTACGGGAAAACACGCTGGTTGACTTGAAAAACATACAAGACCAACTGGCACAGAGACAGGAAACACAGGGATATATACACCAGAGAAAATAAGTGACACGTGGATGGGTGGAGACAATCACAAGGACAGGTGAAACAGATCAGGGTGTAACAGTACACCCCCCAACCCCTCCCACCCAGGGGCGCCACCTTGCATCCTACCTGGGTGCATACCTGGTTGAACGGGGTGTCGGTGGAGGAAGTCGGCGATGAGGGCTGGATCCAGGATGTCTCCAGCAGGAACCCAGCACCTCTCCTCTGGGCCATGTTACAAAATGGTGCTGGAAGAAATGGCAGCAGTTTTACGGGCGCCCAACCAATTGTGCTATTATGTGTTTTTTTCGCGTTATTTGTAACTTATTTTGTACATAATGTTTCTGCAACCGTATCTTACGGCAAAAAATAACTTCTGGATATCAGGACAGCGATTACTCACCTCGGATTAGACAAACAAACAAGAAGCACAAGACATCCTCCAAACACCCGGCAGGGCCGACATCGACGTTATTTGCAAGTGGAAGCGACGCAGGTACAGAGGACAAAGAGCCGGATGCGTGGTCAGGACCCGAAAAAGGCGAGTGGGAAAGCTGCCGTTACCGTCAATACTACTCACCAACGTGCAATCATTGGACAATAAACTAGACGAGGTACGATCACGAAAATCCTACCAACGGGACATCAAAACTGTAATATCCGATGTTTCGCGGTATCGTGCCTGAATGACGACATGGATTTTCAGCTAGCGGGATACACGCTGCACCGGCAAGATAGAACAGCACACGAGGGGGGGGGGGCGGTCTGTGCATATTTGTAAACAACAGCTGGTGCAAGAAATCTAAGGAAGTCTCTAGATTTTGCTCGCCTAAGTAGAGTATATTGTGATAAATTGCAGGTCACACTACTTGCCTAGAGAGTTTTCAGCTATACTTTTCATGGCTATTTATTTACCACCACAGACACATGCTGGCACTAAGACCGCACTCAGTCAGCTGTATAAGGAAATAAGCAAACAGGAAACCACTCACCCAGAGGCGGCACTCCAAGTGGCCGGAGACTTTAATGCAGGGAAACTTAAATCAGTTCTACCAAATTTCCATCAACATGTTAAATGTGCAACCATAGGGAAAAAAATTCTAGATCACCTGTACTCCACACACAGAGAAGCATACAAAGCTCTCCCTCGCCCTCCATTTGGTAAATCCGACCACAACTCTATCCTCATGATTCCTGCTTACAAGCAAAAATGAAAGCAGGAAGCACCAATGACTCGGTCTGTAAAAAAAGTGGTCAGATGAAGCAGATGCTAAACTACAGGACTGTTTTGCTATGACATGTTCCGGGATTCTTCCGATGGCATTGAGGAGTACACCTCATCAGTCATTGACTTTATCAATAAGTGCATCGAGGACGTTGTCCCCACAGTGACTGTACATACATACCCCAACCAGAAGCCATGGATTACAGGCAACATTCACAATGAGCTAAAGGGTAGAGCTGCCGATTTCAAGGTGTGGGACTCTAACCTGGAAGCTCACAAGAAATCCTGCTATGCCCTGCGACAAACCATCAAACAGGCAAAGCGTCAATACAGGGCTAAGTTTGAATCATACTACACCGGCTCCGACACTCGTCTTATGTGGCAGGGTTTGCAAACTATTACAGACTACAAAGGGAAGCACAGCCGCGAGCTGCCCAGTGACACGAGCCTACCAGACGAGCTAAATCACTTCTATGCTCGCTTTGAGGCAAGCAACACTGAGTCATGCATGAGAGCATCAGCTGTCCAGGCGACTGTGTGATCACGCTCTCTGTAGCCGACGTGAGTAAGACCTTTAAACAGGTCAACATACACAAGGCTGTGATGGCCAGATGGATTACCAGGACGTGTGAATGCTATTCATTGACTACAGCTCAGCGTTCAACACCATAGTACCCTCAAAGCTCATCACTAAGCTAAGGATCCTGGGACTAAACAGCTCTCTCTGCAACTGGATCCTGTACTTCCTTATGGGCCGCCCCCAGGTGGTGAGAGTAGATAGCAACACATCTGCCACGCTGATCCTCAACATTGGAGCTCCCCAGGGGTGCATGCTCAGTCCCCTCCTGTACTCCCTGTTCACCCACGACTGCATGGCCAGGCACGACTCCAACACCATCATTATGTTTGCAGATGACACAACAGTGGTAGGCCTGATCACCTTCAACGACGAGACAGCCTATAGGGAGGAAGTCAGAGACCTGGCCGGGTGGTGCCAGAATAACAACCTATCCCTCAACATAACCAAGACCAAGGAGATTATTGTGGACTACAGGAAAAGGAGGACCGAGCACGCCCCCATTCTCATCGACGGGGCTGTAGTGGAGCAGGTTGAGAGCTACAATTTCCTTAGTGTCCACATCAACAACAAACTAGAATGGTCCAAACACACCAAGACAGTCATGAAGAGGGCACAACAAAGCCTATTTCCCCTCAGGAAACTAAAAAGATTTGGCATGGGTCCTGAGATCCTCAAAAGGTTCTACATCTGCAACATCGAGAGCATCCTACTGGTTGCATCACTGCCTGGTACGCCAACTGCTCGGCTTCTGACGGCAAGGCACTACAGAGGGTAGTGTGCAAGGCCCAATACATCACTGGGGCTAAGCTGCCCGCCATCCAGGACTTCTACACCAGGTGGTGTCAGAGGAAGACCCCAGCCACCCCAGTCATAGACTGTTCTCTCTACTACCACATGGCAAGCGGTACCGGAGCACCAAGTCTAGGACAAAAAGGCTTCTCAACAGTTTTTAGCCCCAAGCCATAACACTCCTGGACAGGTAATCAAATGGCTACCCGGACTATTTGCCTTGTGTGCCTCCCCAACCCCTCTTTTTATGCTGCTGCTACTCTCTGTTTATCATATATGCATAGTCACTTTATCTATACATTCATGTACATACTACCTCAATTGGGTCGACCAAACAGTGCTCTCGCACAGTGGCTAACCGGGGTATCTGCATTGTGTCCCACCCACCACCCGCCAACTCCTCTTTTATGCTACTGCTACTCTCTGTTCATCATATATGCATAGTCACTTTAACCATATCTACATGTACATACTACCTCAATCAGCCTGACTAACCGGTGTCTGTATGTAGCCTTGCTACTTTTATAGCCTCGCTACTGTATATAGCCTGTCTTTTTACTGTTGTTTTATTTCTTTACCTACCTATTGTTCACCTAATACCTTTTTTTGCACTATTGGTTAGAGCCTGTAAGTAAGCATTTCACTGTAAGATTGACACTTGCTGTATTCACCGCACGTGACAAATAAACTTTGATTTGATTTGATGTGAACCCTCCCAGTCAACCAGGCACTGGAAACCACTGCCCCGGGGTCGAACACCCAGGAGATGTTTTATTGTGTATGCCAGATGGCAATCAATGGCAAGGGGAGGTGGGGGGGTGGGCCTGGGGAAAGAAGACAATGGACTGAGAGTCAAGGGGCATAATTCTAGACACATGGCATGTAGGGTGAATACGTAGGGTATGGGGTAACAAGAGACGGACAGCAGTGGAACTAAGGAATTCTAGAGATGGGAATCGGACCAATGAAAAGGGGGGGACAGTTTGCAGGACTCTACCCGAAGGGGCAGGTTCCATGTGGACAGCCATACCCTCTGCCCAATATGGTAGCTGGGAGCTGGAGTCTGGCGGCGGTCCGCTTGTTGACGATACCTGGAGTTGGTCTTGAGAAGTGCTACCCGAGCTCTTCTCCATGTATGTCGACAGCAGCGGATGAACATCTGGGCCGAGGGTACGTTGACTTACGCTTCTTGTTCTGGGAAGAGTGGAGGTTGATACCCCATGGAGCACTCAAAATGGGAGAGTCCCATGGCTGAACAGGGAAGGGTGTTCCAGGCATACTCCACCCAGACCAGTTATCGGCTCCAGGTAGTGGGGTTGGCTGAGACCAGGCATCTTAGGGTGGTCTCCAGGTCCTGGTTTGCTCGCTTCGACTGGCCGTGTGACTGGGGATGGAATCCAGAGGATAGGCTGGCTGACACCCCAATAAGGGTGCAGAACGCCTTCCAGAACTGAAACGAGAACTGAGGACCCCGGTTAGAAACCATATGCACCGGGAGTCCATGGATCCTGAAGACGTACTGCACCATGAGCTGGGACGTTTCCTTGGCAGAAGAAAGTTTGGGGAGAGGGATGAAATGAGCAGCCTTTGAGAACCGATCCACCATCAGACGGGGAAGCCCAGTGACAAAGTCCAGAGAGCTATGAGACCAGGGACGATGAAGGACTGGTAGTGGCTGAAGAAGGCCAGAAGGAATTTGCCGTGGAGTCTTGTTCAGGGCACACACCGTGCAGGCGGCGACAAAGGCAGAGACGTCAGGAACCATTGTGGGCCAGCAGAATTGTTGTCGGAAGAATGCTAGGGTATGGCGGGAACCGGGATGACAGGTCAGCCTGGGGAAATGAGCCCATTCCAGGATCTGGGACCGGACTGAGTTTGGGACAAACAGCTGGTTAGCCGGGCCCCCTTCAGGTCCAGGCTGGGAACGTTGTGCCTTGCAAACCAGGGTCTCAATACCCCAACCCACTGAGGCTGCAAGGCATGAGGTAGGGAGAATGATTTTGGAGACTGAGGGTGTGGCAGAGGAATTGTAAAGGCAGGAGAGGGCGTCAGGCTTCACATATTTGGACCTGGCGGTAGGAAATGGTGAAGTTAAATCCCACCGGGCCTGCCTGGAGTTAAGGCGCTTGGCTGTACAGAGATAGTCAACATTTTTACGATCGGTCCAGACCAGGAATGGCTGTTCTGCTCCTTCCAGCCAGTGCATTCACTCTTCCAATGCCATCTTGACCGCCAGGAGTTCTCGGTTGCCTACATTGTAGTTCCTCTCTGCAGGATTGAGACGATGGGAATGGAAGGCACAGGGATGAAGCCTTTGGTCCTGGGCAGATTGCTGGGTCAGAATGGCTCCCACTCCAACATCAGAAGCATCAACCCCTATCACAAGTTTACGGGACGGGTCTGGATGGATGAGGATGGGTGCTGTGGTGAACCAATGCTTCAGGTCCACAATGGCTCTGTCAACAGCTGGAGACCATGTGAATGGTACTTTGGGAGAGTTGAGTGCAGAGATGGGGGCCGCCAGGGTGCTGTAACCCCAAATGAATCAGCGGTAGAAGTTAGTAAAACCCAGGAAACTTTGCCACTGCACTCTGGACGTAGGTTGAGGCCAATCCACCGCTGCTTTCACCTTTCCAGGATCCATCTGGACATTCCCCTCAGCGATGACATATCCCAGAAAGGAGATTGTAGAGCGGTGGAACTCACACTTCTCGGCTTTCACAAACAATTGGCTCTCCAGGAGGCGCTTAAGGACCTGTCTGACATGAAGAACATGTTCTTGGGCAGACCGGGAAAAAAAACAGGATGTCGTCAAGGTAGACGTACACAAAACGGTTTAGCATGTCCCGGAGCATATAATTTACCAGAGCCTGGAAGACAGCGGGGGCATTGGTGAGTTCAAACGGCATGACCTGGTACTCATAATGTCCGCTGGCTGTGTTGAATGCTGTCTTCCAGTCATCTCCTTTGCATATCCGAACCAGGAGGTAGGCATTCCGAAGGTCCAGCTTAGAAAAAATGGTGGACCCCTGGAGAGGTTCTAAAGCTGAGTAGAGGAATGATAGGGTGTAATGATTCTTAGCCGTAATGTCATTCAGGCCCCGGTAGTCAATGCACGGACGCAGGGTCTTGTCCTTCTTCTCCACAAAGAAAAACCCTGCACCGGCAGGAGATGCGGACGGATGGCCCCAGTAGCCAGAGACTCCTCTATTTACTCCTCCATGGTCTTGGTCTCCGGCCCGGTTGAGAATATAACCTACCACGAGGTGGTGTGGTGCCTGGGAGGAGATCAATGGCACAATCATATGGATGGTGCGGGGGAAGAGAAGTAGCCCGTGCCTTGCTGAAGACCTCCAGGAGGTCGTGGTACTTTGTGGGGACGGCAGAGAAAGCCGAGACTTGACTTAAGCCCTGAGGAGGCTGTCTGCATTTGAGGTAATGGGAATGGAAGGACGGACTCCGACCCAGGATTGAACGTGTGGTCCAATCAATAACGGGGTTGTGTTTTTTGAGCCAAGAACATCCCAAAACAGGAACATGGGGAGACTCAATTAGGAGAAGCTGTATAGCCTCACTGATTTCCGGAACCTCACAGATTAACAGGAGCAGTGCTGTGGATAACTCTACCAATGGAGCGGCCGTCCAGTGCTCTAGCGTCCATGGGAACAGAGAGGAGTTGAGTGGGGATACCTACTTCAGAAACTAGGGTATCGTCCATAAAACTCTCATCTGCCCCAGAGTCAATGAGCACCCGGAGAGATTTAGACTTGTCTCCCGACAGCAGTATCACAAAAAAAAGGGAGTGCGGTTGATGGGATTTAGAGGATTGCCAGTCTGGCTCACCAGAGTACTTGTACCAACTACAGAAATAGGTCTTTAAACTGGGCAGGTGATTATATAATGTCCCGCAGCCCCACAGTACAGACAACTGTTGGAACTTAGCCCATGTGAACGTTCCCTAGGCGATAATCTAGCTCAGCCCAGTTGCATAGCTTCCGGAGTATCTGACTCACCTGTAGCCGATGATTCTCGAGGGAGCTCGGGTGTCTTCGGATCCTCTCGGAACAACAGCCTTCGGGGACCTCCGAATTCCTTCGAAAGTGAGCGAGCCATTGTGGATGAATGATCGTGACCTAGGCTAGACCTCCTCTCACCCTTGCCTTCCCTTAGACGTCCATCAATTCTAATGTTGAGGGCGATGAGGGAATCATGGTCCACGGGTAATTCCCGAGCAGCTAGCTCATTTTTTACCACCTCCGATAATCTGTGAAGTAAGGTATCGAAAAGAGACTCCGGATTCCAGGCACTCTCGGCGGCCAACGTGCGAAAATCAACAGCGTAGTCTGCCACACTACGGGAGTCTTGACATAATTAAAGAAGTTTCGAGCCGCCTTTCTCCCGGATACCGGAGAATCAAACACCTTCCTCACCTCTGCCATGAAATCCTCCAGATGACGACAAATGGTGGATTGTTGCTCCCAAAATGCCATAGCGCAGGAGAGCGCCCTTCCCAAAATTTGCGTAATAATATATGCTAACTTCGATCGGTCCGAAGGAAACGAAGATGGCTGTAGCTCAAAAATAAGAGAGCACTGAGAAAGAAAACCATGGCAGGTACCAGGATCCCCAGAATGTCGCTCCAGAGGTGGTAAGCAGGGTTCTCGGGGAGCAGGGGTAGGCTGTACAAACTCACCACTAATAGGGAAACAGTTACTGGGTGGTTGGGGGTTCGCAGAGGTGGCAGGCTGCTTATGAGCTAACTCCCTGATTTGCTCCATAATAGCCTTAAACCCTTGGTTGTGGCGTTCCGTCAGGGAACGAAGCCCATCCAAAATGTCCTGTAGTAACTCTGCAGTAACTCTCCCTGCAGGGAGACAGCGTGGCGGAGCTGGTCCAAGTCTGCTGGGTCTGTCATGGCCAGTTCGTACTATAAGGGCACAAGGTAAGACCCAGATGCAGACACGGGAGGCAGATGGTTTGAGTCTTTGATAATTATTAAACAATCCAAAAGGAGTAGGCAAGAGAAGGGTCGTGGAGAGGCAAAAGGTCAAAACCAGTTCATAGTCCAGGAGGTACAGAGTGGCAGGCAGGCTCAAGGTCAGGGTAGGCAGAATGGTCAGGCTGGCGGGCACGGAGTCCAGAAAACAGGCAAGGGTCAAAACCGGGAGGACTAGCAAAAAGAGAAAAGAAGCAAGAGTATGGGTTATAAACATGACTTAGCATGTAGGCTGATAGGGTTAGGATTATAAACATGATTTAGCATGTAGGCTGATAAGGTTAGGGTTATAAACATGACTTAGCATGTAGCCTGATAAGGTTAGGGTTATAAACATGACTTAGCATGTAGGCTGAGAAGTTTAGGGTTATAAACATGACATAGCATGTAGGCTGATAGGGGTAGGGTTATAAACATGATTTAGCATGTAGGCTGATAGGGTTAGGGTTACAAACATTACTTAGCATGTAGGCTGATAGGGTTAGGCTTATTAACATGACTTAGCATGTAGGCTGACAGGGTTAGGGTTAGGGTTACAAGCATGAATTAGCATGTGGGCTGATAGGGTTAGGCTTAGGGTTAGAAACATGACTTAGCTTTTCGGGTGATAGGGTTAGGCTTAGAAATATGATTTAGCATGTGGGCTGATAGGGTTCATTTGTTAATTTTTATTTGGATCCCCATTAGCTGACACCGTAATGTTAGCTAATCTTCCTGGGGTCAAACGGGATAAGACATTACAAACATTTAACAAGTAGACAATACAGACAATTAAAATACCTGACAGGAAACACATTTAACATTCAGTTGATGCTTTCTTTTTCCTGTCCAGTCATATGGTCTTTAGCATTAGATGTTCTTTCTATTTCCTGTCCAGTCATATGGTCTATTACATTAGATGTTCTTTCTATTTTCTGTCCAGTCATATGGTCTATCACATTAGATGTTCTTTCTATTTCCTGTCCAGTCATATGGTCGATCTCATTAGATGTTCTTTCTATTTCCTGTCCAGTCATATGGTCGATCTCATTAGATGTTCTTTCTATTTCCTGTCCAGTCATATGGTCTATCTCATTAGATGTTCTATCTATTTCCTGTCCAGTCATACGGTCTATCACATTAGATGTTCTTCATTTTTGGGGATTTATTTTTTGCCTGAGAAATATGGATTGGTAAAGAGTTCCATTCAGCTATGGCTCTATATAAAACTGTAGATTTAAAGAGATTTGTCCTTGGCTTGGGTTGTCCTAGCTGCCATGAACTTGCCTGCCTGGTTTGGTGGTCATGTGTGTTGCTAGTATGTACTAACTGGTCTGAAAAATACTGTGATTTTTTAAAATATAACATTCCTAAAGAAAATCAGAAGACTGGATAGTAATATGTTTTCAATGTGAAACCATGAGAGATGCATTTGGATAATATTCATACTGATTCATACTCATAGCAATGAAGAGCTAATCTGGCAGCCCTGTTTGGAGCGATTTGAAGCTGTTTCCCATCTTTCTTTGCTGCAGATAACCATATAACTGGACAGTACTCTAAGTGTGATAGGACCAGGGATTGACCATATAACTGGACAGTACTCTAAGTGTGATAGAACCAGGGATTGACCATATAACTGGACAGTACTCTAAGTGTGATAGGACCAGGGATTGACCATATAACTGGACAGTACTCTAAGTGTGATAGGACCAGGAATTGGATCACCTGATTCAGAGTGCTAGATGTTACATACTCTGAGCATTTTCTTGTAACAGCAATTCCCTTAGCCATCTTAATAACAATATTATCTATGTGTTCTGACCATGACAAAGCTGCGTTCAACATTCATTTTTTCTATTCATCGACAAATTCAATTGGGGATCATCGGTAAGCATATATCTTGAACCAAATACAACACATTTTGTTTTAGAAATGTTCAACACCAATTTGTTCATGTCAACCCACTCAGACACCATTCTTAGTTCACTAATCAGTACATCTGTTAGCTCATTACATTCTGAAGCTGTGCTATACATTGTAGCGTCATCAGCATACATTACCACTCTTGCTTTGTTCATTACTGAAGGTAAATCATCAACTTCCTTGAGGAACAAAACAGTGAATATCTTTACTGTTTGAAAAGCTACATTAAAGAACACTTTTTGCCTTCTCCTGGATAGATAGCTTTCCATCCAGGATAGAGCTGCAGACTTAACCATAACATTTGAGTTTACCTAGTAACAGTTCATGATCAATTACATCAAACGCAGCAATGAAATCTAGCAACACTGCACCAACTAACTTCCTGTCATTCATACTCCTTAACCAATCAGCTCTCATTTGTGCTAAGGCCGTACTCGTAGAATGCCCGTCTTTGTATGCATGCTGGAAAACCGTTTTCAGACCATTACATGAGAAATAATCCTTGATTTGTACAGATACCATTTTTTGCAATAATTGATTTAACACAGGCAGCAAGCTTAGAGGACGACTATTAGGACCAGTGAATGCAGATGTTTTATTATTGGGTAGTGGAATAGCCTTTGACTCTTTCAAGACATCTGGGCACACCCCATACATCAAGCACTTATTAAAAATATGAGACGTTGGTGTAGATATTTGGTTAGTTGTAACTCTAAGCAATTTGGCGTCAAGATTATCTGTACCAGGTGACTTGTCATCCGAAAGAGACAACAGCATCCTTCCTACCTCTTCCCTTTCTACTTGGTGAAATTCAAACATGCATTGCCTCACCTTCATGATACAATCTTTTATAAGGGTATATGACATGGAGCCATCAGATCGAATCATAGCATTCCTCAACTTGTCCACTTTGCCTATAAAATATTAATTAAAGTAGTTTGCGATGGTGTGTGGTTTTGAAATAAATATACCCTCTGATTCAACAAACGTTCAATGTTCTCAACAGTTTTTTCCCATCACCCTTTACTTCATCAATGTTGTGTGGTTTTGTAATAAATATACCTGTCACAACGTCTACGGAAGGTGGCGCCTCTCCCCGGTCGGGCGGAGCTCGGAGGTCGTCGTCGCTGGCCTACTAGCTGCCACCGATCTCCTTTTCATTTTCATTTGGTGATGTCTGTTTTGTGTTAGCACCTGTTTTGAGTTAGTTCATTAGTGGGGGTATTTAGTCTGTCCTTCTAGGTCTAGGGTTGTGCCGGATTATTTGTGTTTACTGTCGTAGGGTTGGGGATTGGTTTTCCTCTGCCTTATTTTCATTCGCAAGTACAGGTTTCCCTGAGCTGTGTCCCGACTCGGTTTGGGTGTCTTTTGCCATTTGTGGATTCCTTGTTCCCTGCCTTGTGTTAGGCATTTTGGACTGGATAACTATTAAACGTGTTTCACGTACCTTTGGTCTCCTGCGCCTGACTTCACCCCTCCTGCATTTATAGAGAACCCTGACAATACCCTCTGATTCAACAAACGTTCAATGTTCTCAACAGTTTATTCCCATCACCCTTTACTTCATCAATGTTGTGTGGTTTTGTAATAAATATACCCTCTGATTCAACAAACGTTCAATGTTCTCAACAGTTTTTTCCCATCACCCTTTACTTCATCAATGTTGTGTGGTTTTGTAATAAATATACCCTCTGATTCAACAAACGTTCAATGTTCTCAACAGTTTTTTCCCATCACCCTTTACTTCATCAATGTTGTGCTGATATAACCCCTTCTTCTTTCCTTTGTTTAGCTTGGTCACAAGATTTCTTAATTTACAATAATTTTATCTGCTACTTTTTTGGCATCATAACGTTGAATCATTAAATTAGGGTTAGAAACATGATGTAGCATGTGGGCTGATAGGTGCAGACTGTAGACTATTGTCAGTTTTGGATTAGTCTAACGCCAGGTTTGGTTCAGTGTACATAAAGAGCCCGTTCTACTGTATTTAGAGGCTGAAATGTAGCCTATTTCTGAAGGGGCTACCGCCCCTTTATGTTGTGTGCTTAAGGCATCACAGTAGCTTTCTGCTTGGTGCAATGAATTCTTCCCACTGCTCTTCAATGGCTCAGTCAGTACATGAACTGTTGTGTAGAATCTCTGTCTAGAATATTGTCAGTTTCAGAGCTCATTGTATAGTGTCTGAAATGTATTTCTGGATGGGCGGTATACTACCAGTTTACTATATGGGCTTTGAGCACCACAGTGGCTTCTTCCATAGTACAATGAAACCTTGCTATTGCTCTTCCACGGCTCAGTCAGAATATGGAACTGTTTTGTGGGAGTATTATAACCACACAGGACTCATATAGCAACTCCTTGTAACATTTATTGTTGACAGAGTTAAGGTCTGTATTCTCCAGCCTCATTTATTGTTAACAGGAGTTAAGGTCTGTATTCTCCAGCCTCATTTATTGTTAACAGGAGTTAAGGTCTGTATTCCCCAGGCTCATTTATTGTTGACAGAGTTAAGGTCTGTATTCTCCAGCCTCATTTATTGTTAACAGGAGTTAAGGTCTGTATTCCCCAGTCTCATTTATTGTTGACAGAGTTAAGGTATGTATTCTCCAGCCTCATTTATTGTTAACAGGAGTTAAGGTCTGTATTCCCCAGCCTCATTTATTGTTGACGGGAGTTGTGGTCTGCATTCCCCAGGCTCATTTATTGTTAACAGGAGTTAAGGTCTGTATTCTCCAGTCTCATTTATTGTTAACAGGAGTTAAGGTCTGTATTCCCCAGTCTCATTTATTGTTGACAGAGTTAAGGTCTGTATTCCCCAGTCTCATTTATTGTTGACAGGAGTTAAGGTCTGTATTCCCCAGCCTCATTTATTGTTGACGGGAGTTGTGGTCTGCATTCCCCAGGCTCATTTATTGTTAACAGGAGTTAAGGTCTGTATTCTCCAGTCTCATTTATTGTTAACAGGAGTTAAGGTCTGTATTCCCCAGACTCATTTATTGTTGATGGGAGTTGTGGTCTGTATTCCCCAGCCTCATTTATTGTTGACGGGAGTTGTGGTCTGCATTCCCCAGACTCATTTATTGTTGATGGGAGTTGTGGTCTGTATTCCCCAGCCTCATATTATTGTTGATGGGAGTTGTGGTCTGTATTCCCCAGCCTCATATTATTGTTGATGGGAGTTGTGGTCTGTATTCCCCAGCCTCATATTATTGTTGATGGGAGTTGTGGTCTGTATTCCCCAGCCTCATATTATTGTTGATGGGAGTTGTGGTCTGCATTCCCCAGCCTCATATTATTGTTGATGGGAGTTGTGGTCTGCATTCCCCAGCCTCATATTATTGTTGATGGGAGTTGTGGTCTGCATTCCCCAGCCTCATTTATTGTGTTCTTCGGGCACCCAACATTTCAAAGATTAGAAAGTGTATTTATTAAAAAACATTTTTGTTCAGGCAAGTGTTGTATTGTTAATTGTTATGTTTGACTCAGGGAAACATCAAAGTGCTTTCAAATTCCAAACATATTTTTTTCTTCAACAATGATTTGAGGGGAAAGGAAAGAAACAAATGTTTTCCATCAGGAGCAATATTTATGGCTAGATACAGGTAGATTTACCAGGGGCAATATTTATGGCTAGATACAGGTAGATTTACCAGGGGCAATATTTATGGCTAGATACAGGTAGATTTACCAGGGGCAATATTTATGGCTAGATACAGGTAGATTTACCAGGGGCAATATTTATGGATAGATACAGGTAGATTTACCAGGGGCAATATTTATGGCTAGATACAGGTAGATTTACCCGGGGCAATATTTATGGCTAGATACAGGTAGATTTACCAGGGGCAATATTTATGGCTAGATACAGGTAGATTTACCAGGAGCAATATTTATGGCTAGATACAGGTAGATTTACCAGGGGCAATATTTATGGCTAGATACAGGTAGATTTACCAGGGGCAATATTTATGGCTAGATACAGGTAGATTTACCAGGGGCAATATTTATGGCTAGATACAGGTAGATTTACCAGGGGCAATATTTATGGCTAGATACAGGTAGATTTACCAGGGGCAATATTTATGGCTAGATACAGGTAGATTTACCCGGGGCAATATTTATGGCTAGATACAGGTAGATTTACCAGGGGCAATATTTATGGCTAGATACAGGTAGATTTACCAGGGGCAATATTTATGGCTAGATACAGGTAGATTTACCAGGGGCAATATTTATGGCTAGATACAGGTAGATTTACCCGGGGCAATATTTATGGCTAGATACAGGTAGATTTACCAGGGGCAATATTTATGGCTAGATACAGGTAGATTTACCAGGGGCAATATTTATGGCTAGATACAGGTAGATTTACCAGGGGCAATATTTATGGCTAGATACAGGTAGATTTACCCGGGGCAATATTTATGGCTAGATACAGGTAGATTTACCAGGGGCAATATTTATGGCTAGATACAGGTAGATTTACCAGGGGCAATATTTATGGCTAGATACAGGTAGATTTACCAGGGGCAATATTTATGGCTAGATACAGGTAGATTTACCAGGGGCAATATTTATGGCTAGATACAGGTAGATTTACCAGGGGCAATATTTATGGCTAGATACAGGTAGATTTACCAGGGGCAATATTTATGGCTAGATACAGGTAGATTTACCCGGGGCAATATTTATGGCTAGATACAGGTAGATTTACCAGGGGCAATATTTATGGCTAGATCAGTTAGAATTACCAGGGGCAATATTTAAGGCTAGATCAGTTAGAATTACCAGGGGCAATATTTAAGGCTAGATCGGCTAGAATTACCAGGGCAATATTTAGGGCTAGATACAGCTTGAATTACCAGAAGCAATATTTAGGGCTAGATACATCTTGAATTACCAGGGGCAATATTTATGGCTAGATACAGCTAGAATTACCAGGCGGGTCACCTGTGATACTGGTCAGTGTTCGAAGTCCATCCATGTCTGAGGACATCGGACATCGAGAGATGATGTGGAAACCGACCACTATTGGCAACAGTGAGCACTGTTACCTTCAAGTAGGTTTCAGCTTTGCACTGTGGACAGGGATAGTAGATGGGCATATGCATCTGCCTCTGACCCTAACCCAAGACCAGTGATAGAAACTTGGTTGTGATATTTTTGAATTTAAGCCTATCCAAAACCTTAAGCCTTACATTAACCATTCTGAGTTAATCCCTAATCTTAACCTTAACCTTAACAAGTTGGAATTAATGCCTAACCTTAACCTGAACATGTTGGAGTTAATGCCTAAACTTAACCATAAACTGTACATGTTGGAGTTAATGCCTAACCTTAACCTGAACATGTTGGAGATAATGCCTAAACTTAACCTTAACCTGAACATGTTGGAGTTAATGCCTAAACTTAACCTTAACCTGAACATGTTGGAGTTAATGCCTAAACTTAACCTTAACCTGAACATGTTGGAGTTAATGCCTAAACTTAATCTTAAAAATTTTGAAATTTGATGTTTGAGAAACATGGATGAACTTCGAATTCTGATGTGAGACTGAGAGAGCTGGGAGAGAATTACACACATGTTACGTTTAATTCTGTCCATCAATGTAGGTAATGAAATTGTTGCTGCACAGTATATGAAAAGACTGGGACTGGGCTTATTATGTATAACTCTGGCTAATTAAGAAGTAAGTTGCAGTGAAATTACGCAACATGCTGTTGTATAGTGAAATATTTACATTTTGTACAATACTGAGAGCGAAGCGAGAGAGATTCAGGGGGAGAGAGAGAAAGAGAGAGCGAGTTGTTTTGTATATTTTCATCTCCCTCTCTCCTCCTCCACCTGTGAGGCCCTACTCGGCGTGTGGCTCTGGGCTGACATTGGCAGGGTGCATTGTGGGAACCCATCTGGTGGCAGGCATGACAGGAGAGAACCTGCTAATTAGATCCTTCTGTAGAGGGGCGGGGTCACCAGCAGTCCCCAGCAGCACTCCCCAGCTGTCATTAAACACATTGGAAGGGAGGGAGGGAGGGAGGGAGGGAGGGAGGGAGGGAGGGAGGGAGGGAGGGAGAAAGAGGAAGAGGGAGGGAGGGAGGGAGGTGGAGAGATGGAAAGAGAGGGAGGGAGGGAGGGAGGGAGGGAGGGAGGGAGGGAGGGAGAAAGAGGAAGAGGGAGGGAGGGAGGGAGGTGGAGAGATGGAAAGAGAGGGAGGGAGGGAGGGATGCACTGGGGATATAGGCCTAATGAACAGGTTGCGGAGGGAGGAGGGGGGAAGAGATACAGGGATGTAATGAAAAGGGTAAGGTAGGAAGGGAGGTGGGGAGGGGGAAAAGATACAGGGACTCACAGGGGATATGCTGCTCTAATTCCTCGCTTTATGTAGAGAATTGGAGAATCCATTCTGTTAGAACTGTGGAACACCTGTATGGAATGTTACAATGGAGCTTTAACCAACTTCCTGGTTAAATAGTAAGCTTACATGGATGTCAGAGGGACTGTAAACAGTATCTACTGTTTCCATGAACTTGATGTTTGATGATGTGTGTTGGTATGTGTTGGGAAGCTGGTGAGATGCAGAGGAGGCTGGTGGGAGGGACAAGCTCATTGTAATGGCTGGAATGGAATAAATGGAACGGTATCAAACATGTGGTTTCATACCGTTCCATTGATTTCATTTCAGCTATTACAATGAGCCCGTTCTCCTATAGCTCCTCCCACCAGCCTCCTCTGCATCTCAACCACCACTGTGTACCATAACAGTAGGTGTAATCTAATTGCTAATCCACATAGCAGAATGAAAGTTTGTTTCTGCTTCAGCGAGCTAGTCATTAACACAACTGAACGTAAAATAGGTGAAGAACGAGACCAGCATCAGGACCCTTGCAGAGTTGCGCCAGTCATTGTTGTTGCAGCCATGTATCCAGTCTCACCATCTTCCTCTCCTGTACCTGTCTGAACCTATCACACCTACATGTAGTGCCTTGGGGTGAAGTGGTTGGGATTTGGAGAAGGAATGGCAACCTACACACACAACACCCAGTTTCTGGGGGAATTCAGTCACTATATCTTTGAGTGGGAACGTGGTCCAATGACTGCTGCTGAGGGTGTGTGTGTGTGTGTGTGTGTGTGTGTGTGTGTGTGTGTGTGTGTGTGTGTGTGTGTGTGTGTGTGTGTGTGTGTGTGTGTGTGTGTGTGTGTGTGTGTGTGTGTGTACATGTGTGTGCATGTGTGTGTGTGTGTGTACACGTGTGTGTGCATGTGTGTGTGTGTGTGTGTGTGTGTGTCTGTGTGTGCATGCGTGTTTCTCCTTTCATCCCCCTGTAAGCTTCAGCTAATTCTAATTATATCCTATGTAAATGTAGCATTGCCACAATAAACCGTTAGTATGGGGATTGTGAACCAGCTCCAGTTCAAGGTAAAGACATCTCACCCCAGGCCATTAGTATGCTAGCAGGGTGTTGAAAGGGCAATTCCACCCTACATGCCTCTGGAACCAAACACCTGCAGGATCTGAGAAAGAGAGAGAGAGAGGGAGGGAGGGGGAGGCAAAAGAGGAGGGAGGGAGGCAGGGAGAGGGGGAGAGAGAGGGGGAGAGAGGGGGGAGAGAGAGAGAGTGAGAGGCAAAAGAGGGTTGAGAGAGAGAGAGAGAGAGAGAGAGAGGCAAAAGAGGATTGAGAGAGAGAGAGCACGAGAGAGAGATAACTGCCTGTTTATGGCATCTTACTGGGTACTGTCATCACCTTTACCATGTCCACTGATAGGCTAGGAGGAATGTACCCCCCCACCAAAAAACATAGCCTCTACTCACCCCAAGGGACTTCATGTCAATCTTAAAGGATGGGATAGGTATAAGAAATACAATAATAGCCACCAGCATCTTGCCCACTGATGTTGGAATTTTACCATATTTCTTACAGTTTGTTGGCATTACAGCTCTACAATCCTCCCGGGACTGGTGGGTAGCTGTATACAGATATTCTAAGCTGCTATCTTTGCACACAAGTGGCTTGAAAGACACATCCCAACCAATCAAATGCCATAGAGCAAGTGGACATCGGCCATAGTGATGCATTTCCTCCTCGACTCTGTGAGCCAACTAACTCTCTGCCTGGCATTCCAAATGAACTCCCTGAAGGATTTCAAACAATACATATTGACATCCAAACATGACAGCTGAAGCTTTTGTCTTGCTGCCTTGTGATTATTGCAGTTGATTCAAGTATCACTTCTGCACAAACAGACAGATCAGAGAGCAGAAACATTCAGATATCAGGCAGTGGGCATTAACTATAATCGACTGAATTGAGCTCAAGGTATTTTTCTGATAAGACGGTAAATAAGCATGTGTGCATCCATATAGGCTGAAAGGGAAGAATAACATTATTTTAAGAATCCTTTTGAATCCATTGAGAATGTGTGACGCATGCGATGCCACACAAGCCCTGTGCCACTGCCAAGCCCACGTGACTTGGATCAGCATTTTCATCATAAGCATAAACAAAGAGTCAAAATCTCACTGTACAGCAGTGAGATAATTTCTTATTTTCGGGAAAGACATTTGCAAAAAGCCGCGTCCTCCTTTCTTTTTCATGTAGGATGCGTGTGAACTTGGTTACTTAGTAACTCTCACATCTATTAGCTTTCCCGAATATGGAGCCGGGACCGCGCAGCGCGCTCTGGTAGAGCTCGTGTGTGTGGTGGAGCGACCTCACGAAGAGGCAAGGGAAGAACGTCAAACGTACAGCGCTGACCGAGGAGTCTAGCCGAGGAGAAAACGGAGGAAAAAAATATGAAAATATGAACGGACTGAAACTGCTGAAAGATCTTTATGTTGGGAAATGTCATTCTGAAACTAATCAAAGTAATACACTATAAGGATATCTGCAAGGACTATTTACAACTGAAAGTAAAGTGCACAGAAATATTGTCTCCAGCTTTTTTCTAAAGAAAATACCAGGAATGGAATGGGGGAATTTGCATCTCGCCAAGGCAGGTGAGTCACAGGCAACACTTGAATATTAAGAGCTAGTATTCTGTTATTCTTAGAACATTTTCAGGGTGACATTTGGCTGAAATTACTGTTAATGTAGCTATAAAATGCATCTCAGTAGCCTATTTGATTATATGCATGGAATATTTTACTTTGCAGTGAGACACTGATGTGTTCTATTCAGCCGGTGCTGAAGCTGGACATGGTGTCCAGTGATGCGTGTGCCTTTTCATTTGAGTGTCGAGGACAGAGAGAGAGAGAGAGCTAAATGAAATTTGAGCTCAAAGTTAAATGTCTGTTTGTGTTGGGTAGTCTGGTCTCATGCATTGGGATCCTTTATTCTAGTGCAGGGAACGAAGTCACATGGTTGAATATCTCTGGTGTCGGTCCCGGGTTTAGTGATGGTGAAATTGAGTACTTGTTACTTGAGCTATGGTCTGCCTGTCGCTGGCCTGTCTGTGCCGTGCGTTACTGGGGTGCTTGACCATCGGCTGTGATTGAGAATTCTATGCGCTACGCCTACCGAAGCTCCTGTGGCTACTGAATGTTCATATAACAAAACATTCCCAAAATTATAAGGCCATAAATGTGGGTGCCAGAGGAGAGAGGAGTCTTGCTCTTGCTATAGGCTTAACGCTACTGCAAGTGAATCTCTCTGGTTGAAATGGGCGCGTGTCCAGACCTGCTGTATCCGATTTCAATTGCCAATATGTTGGTCCACAAGTTCTGACGAGATTCATACATTTTTGGCTGTTGTTGAACTCTTTTATCGATCAAATTCAAGTCATGCGTAAAATGTGCCCCTATTTGTTTTCGAGACGTGTATGTATTATAATTACAGGTAGGCCTGTTTATCATGCTATATCAACGATAATAATCCCGGATGTTATTATGTTGTTGTTACTATCCTAGGCTACTGTTCATTGCTAGTGTTTTATTGAGTTTTTTATTGTTGTTACACAGTTATTACATAGTTGTTAATACCGTCCAGTGTTAGTAAATGATTATGCGAGTCCACCTGTCTGCGTCTCCATATGCCCAATAAAACGATGTCGCTTTGCTCTAGTGGGGAGCAATGCTCTGCTCGTCTCGTGTTATAGGCTACTCAAATAATGCATTTTCATGGTTTCTTTTTTTGACTTGATGAAATATTGAAAATCAAAACGACCTATTTTACTGTGAGCAAGCTATTTTGTCATGGAGTTGTAGGGCTATAAAACTGGCATCTTTTAACATTCAAACTTGCTGGTTTCCCTGAATGTTTTCTCTTTGCATTTTCTTTATTTTCCCGGACGTTTAGCAAGCTGAGTAAAATGGCTTCATTGTAGTCTTCCAGGGGGTGAAGGAGGAAATAACTTAGAGAGCTGAATGGGGAGAGAGGAGGAGAGGAGGGGGAGATGAGAGGGGGAGAGAGGAGAGGAGATAGAACATACAGACAAGGAGTTGTCATGGTGATTCAGTGAATAATTGTTTCCCCTAAAACCAAGGCATTTATAACATATTCCCTTCCTATTCCCGCTCATTCTTACCTTTGTATATAGCCTATAGCGCAAAGGAGCAATTAGCCACATTATTGCATAGAAGCTTTCGATGTTGGACGCCTTTTACATGTTTGAATTGATGTTGTCTCCCAATATACGTTTCCTTCCCTTATGATCCTTTGCATGCAACTTTGACACCAGATTGTACTGTGCCTATTTTGATTTGACGGTGTGTGCTTTTAGTATAAGGTAATGGATTAGGCATGCTACTAACGTTCCTTCTCCCCCTGTCCCCTTCTCCATTCCTATTCCTGTCCCGTAGCCCAAACTGGTCTTTTCCCAGGTCCCTGCTGTTTCAAATCCGATTCTCCTACTAATACAATATGGGTTGTTTTTGCTTTTCTCCCACCAGTCATGATGACAACATCATTCATATTCAGAGAAAAGAGAACACATTATTAAGTCGTACAGTTATGATGACATCACTCATTGCCAGAAATAATTTGACAGACACAGCAATATAAAGGCTTGTAGTTAAAGAGTCTTTATGAAGTAATTCATAATTGCGGTCATCAAATAATAGTCAAATATGTTATATTAAGTATTTTATTATGTCTCTCTCACACACACACTCACACACACACACACACACACACACACACACACACACACACACACACACACACACACACACACACACACACACACACACACACACACACACACACACACACACACACACACACACACACAGAGAGAGAGAGAGAGAGAGAGAGGATAACTTCTTCACTGCCTGTTTATTGAATCCTAATGGGTCCTGTCATCACCTTTACCATGCCCACTGATTCAAAGCAAGGCAGAAAACTTGATGCTTATAGTGTGTCTCACAGCATTGTAGAACTAGTGGTGGAGCCAGGCTCTTGAGCAATGGCGTGTATTCTTGGGAAGCTAGTCTTTCCCCAAAAGTTGTTGCTCTGTGTTTCATAATTTTCCTTCAATTCGCATGAGGCTGAATGTATCTCACAGGAGAAAGCATCCGAGCGAGTGAAACAGCGCCCCCTCTGTCTCAGTAGGTGTAGCCCATCTATCTGATGCTGTCTGGTCAAAAAGAGTATGACGTTGTTGCCGCCCGTAGCATTGAATGCGAGGAAAGCCACTGAGCATTTGGCCTCCCTTAATAATTATTATCTATTTTTTACACTAATTTTTATTTCGAAAGCACATAAAGAACATGTACCATACATACACAGCTTATCTTTGCTGTCTTTACTAAAGAACGTAGTTACAGTCACATGTTAAGGGTACATTTTGGCTGTATAGAGGAAATATTTCAAGAGTCTTGAATAAGTATACAATTTGGATTAAGCCACACAAAAACAACAGAAACAAACAAAAAGGCCAGAAATGACAGAATGAAACCCGTACGGTATGTCAGGAACTTTGACCAGCCCTTGATAATTTTTTAAATAACATAGTAGAATTTAATTGTTGCATCTCACACACACACACACACACACACACACACACACACACACACACACACACACACACACACACACACACACACACACACACACACACACACACACACACACACACACACACACAGAAATCAGAACCATGGACCAGCCAAATCATATTTAGCTTACGTTGACTGGACCAAATAGTTTTTGGTGTCTTGTAGTTGTCACTGTGTTAGACTAAGAAGAGGTGATTTGATGATGTTGAAATGGTGCTGACGTAGTGGAGGCAGCTCCTGTTTTCTGTGTGACTTGAGGTAACTCTCTATGGTTCTAAACCAATAGTTGTTTAGTGGTCTGAAAATGTGGGCAACAATTGCTTGCTTGACCATTCTGTAGGTCATGTAACTGTTTTGTGGACTTCACTGGACAGAGGTTGCTCTCCGGTTTTGTGATGAAACAAAGGTGTGGTTGAATTTATTCTGCCACTGTGTCTTCTTATTGTCTCGGAATTCGGCCTAATGTATATATCAGGGTGGCAAGGCATATGAACTAACAGATTATATAGCAAACAGCGCAATTATCACAAAACATAGGTTGTTATATATATTGTTTGGGGGGGCTTGGCTTCCCCAGTGATTTTACCAACATACTGCTACTGGTCGATTCTGGGTTCTCCAAGCCTCTTGGTGAAGTTGCTGCAAGGTTCCTGTTTAGGCCTCCTGGTGAAGCTGCTGCCAGGTTCCTGTTTAGGCTCCCTGGTGAAGCTGCTGCCAGGTTCCTGTTTAGGCTCCCTGGTGAAGCTGCTGCCAGGTTCCTGTTTAGGCCTCCTGGTGAAGTTGCTGCAAGGTTCCTGTTTAGGCCCCCTGGTGAAGCTCCTGCCAGGTTCCTGTTTAGGCCCTCTGGTGAAGCTGCTGCCAGGTCCCTGTTTAGGCCCCCTGGTGAAGTTGCTGCAAGGTTCCTGTTTAGGCCCCCTGGTGAAGCTCCTGCCAGGTTCCTGTTTAGGCCCCCTGGTGAAGCTGCTGCCAGGTTCCTGTTTAGGCCCCCTGGTGAAGCTGCTGCCAGGTTCCTGTTTAGGCCCCCTGGTGAAGCTCCTGCCAGGTTCTTGTTTAGGCCCCCTGGTGAAGCTGCTGCCAGGTTCCTGTTTAGGCCCCCTGGTGAAGCTGCTGCCAGGTTCCTGTTTAGAGGCTCCTGGTGAAGCTGCTGCCAGGTTCCTGTTTAGAGGCTCCTGGTGAAGCTGCTGCCAGGTTCCTGTTTAGAGACTCCTGGTGAAGCTGCTGCCAGGTTCCTGTTTAGAGGCTCCTTCCTGTTTAGAGACTCCTGGTGAAGCTGCTGCCAGGTTCCTGTTTAGAGGCTCCTGGTGAAGCTGCTGCCAGGTTCTGTAACGGATTGGCAGTCGTGGTGAAGGAATGAGGCACAGGAAGCAGCGAGCACAGGGTAGTGTCGTATTTAATTTACACTCACTCATCAAACAAATACTCCCAAACACAGGGGAGAAAATACACACGGCGTAAAATAGCGCCGACACGAACATGAGCCGTCACAATAGAAATAATCCCGCACAACACGGAAACGGACCAGCTAACATAAATAGCCCCGCTAATTAACCAAACTAACACAGGTGCACAAAACCAAAAAGAAGGGAAAACCAAAAAGGGAATCAGTGGTAGCTAATAGGCCGGTGACGACGACCACTGAGCGCCACCCGAGCAGGAGGGGGCGCCACCGTCGGTGGGAATCGTGCAGGTTCCTGTTTAGAGACTCCTTCCTGTTAAGAGACTCCTGGTGAAGCTGCTGCCAGGTTCCTGTTTAGAGGCTCTAGTCATGTCAAGAGATGGAATGACATGATTAAATGAATAGTAGTGGCTTATGTATTGGTTGTGTGTGGGGGGATTGAGTGTTTGTGTGTATGTGTGTATGTGTGTGTGTGTGTGTGTGTGCGTGCGTGTGTGTGTATGAATTACATTCATGTGTATGTAGCTAGATTGTCATAGCAGCTTAAGCAGAGGTTGGTTGTATAACATTCTTCATGCGTTGGTTTGAGGTTTGGTCAGGAAGCAAGGCAACAGGAGCAGGAACTACAGTTGAAGTTTACATAGACCTTAGCCAAATGCATTTAAACTCAGTTTTTCACAATTCCTGACATTTAAACCTAGTAAAAAGTCCCTGTCTTAGGTCAGTTAGAATCACCACTTTATTTTAAGAACGTGAAATGTCAGAATAGTAGTAGAGAGAATGATGTATTTCAGCTTTTATTTCTTTCATCACATTCCCAGTCAGTCAGAAGTTTACATACACTCAATTAGTATTTGGTAACATTGCCTTTAAATTGTTTAACTTGGGTCAAATGTTTCGGGTAGCCTTCCACAAGCTTCCGACAGTAAGTTGGGTTAATTTTGGCCCATTCCTCCTGACAGAGCTGGTGCAACTGAGTCAGGTTTGTAGGCCTCCTTGCTCGCAAATGCTTTTTCAGTTCTGCCCACAAATGTTCTATAGGATTGAGTTCAGGGCTTTGTGATGGCCACTCCAATACCTTGACTTTGTTGTCCTTAAGCCATTTTTCCACAACTTTGGAAGTATGCTTGGGGTCATTGTCCATTTGGAAGACCCATTTGCGACTAAGCTTTAACTTCCTGACTGATGTCTTGAGATGTTGCTTCAATATATCCACATAATTTTCGACCTCATGGTGCCGTCTATTTTGTGAAATGCACCAGTCCCTCCTTCAGCAAAGCACCCCCACAACATGATGCTGCCACCCCCGTGTTTCACGTTTGGGATGGTGTTCTTCAGCTTGCAAGCCTCCCCCTTTTTCCTCAGAACATAACAATGGTCATCATGGCCAGAATGTTCTATTTTTGTATCATCAGACCAGAGGACATTTCTTCAAAAAGTATGATATTTGTCCCCATGTGCAGTTACAAACCGTAGTCTGGCTTTTTTATGGCGGTTTTGGAGCAGTGGCTTCTTCCTTGCTGAGCGGCCTTTCAGGTTATGTCGATATAGGACTCGTTTTACTGTGGATATAGATACTTTTGTACCTGTTTCCTCCAGCATCTTCACAAGGTCCTTTGCTGTTGTTCTGGGATTAATTTGCACTTTTTGCACCAAAGTACATTCATCTCTAGGAGACAGAACGCGTCTCCTTCCTGAGCGGTATGACGGCTGTGTGGTCCCATGTTGTTTATACTTGCGTACAATTGTTTGTACAGATGAATGTGGTACTTTTAGGCGTTTGGAAATTGATCCCAAGGATGAACCAGACTTGTGGAGGTCTACACATTTTTTTTCTGAGGTCTTGGCTGATTTCTTTTGATTTTCCCATGATGTCTTGCAAAGAGACACTGAGTTTGAAGGTTGGCCTTGAATGTAGGCCACAGGAACACCTTCAACTGACTCAAATGATGTAAATTAGCCTATCAGAAGCTTCAAAAGCCATTACATCATGTTCTGGAATTTTCCAAGCTGTTTTAAGGCACAGTCAACATAGTGTATGTAAACTTCTGACCCACTGGAATTGTGATACAGGGAATTATAAGTGAAATAATCTTTCTGTAAACAATTGTTGGAAAAATTACTTGTGTCATGCACAAAGTAGATGTCCTAACTGACTTGCCAATACTATAGTTTGTTAACAAGAAATTTGTGGAGTGGTTGAAAAACAAGTTTCAATGACTCCAACCTGTGTATGTAAACTTCCGACTTGAACTGTACATTCTCCCTGACAGCATCTGGCTGACCTTGTGTGAAAATATCTCTTATATTGATGTTAACTAAAGGCTCCAAGACCTCAGGCCTTACATACTACCCTCAAGACAAACCTACCAATGTCCTGGTCAGCACTTGTTTTTCCGTTGGTGGAGAGAAAACAACAACAACATCGTCTTTAAGCAAACCAGACCCTTCCACTTCACAGTGAAGCAGTAACTATAGGACAATACGAAGCTTTGATGACTGACACATCCTAAAAGAAATGACATTCTGAGATGTCTCGGGCCTAAGTATCAAACAGGTTGCACTATCTTGAAGTCTCTTTTTCATATGTCACTTTTCTCAACCCGCTGCCTGCCTGTCTGTTCACAGTTGGAAAAGAGAAGATGGGAGCGAATCATTTAGAGAGATAATTCAATCTTATAACTTGTTGCCACTTAAAATGTAAATTATGTCAGTCCTCTAAAATGTTTAATCACACCCACACACACACACACACACACACACACACACACACACACACACACACACACACACACACACACACACACACACACACACACACACACACACACACACACACACACACACACACACACACACACCCCTGAGAGCTAGCTGATGAGACAAAAAGAAGTCAAATCCATTAAAGCTAAGTCAAATTGGTGTATATGAAGAGGTGGCCTGGGGATCTGTTCTTTAATCCTCCTATCCAATGCTATGGATACACCTTGAATAAGGAAGAATTAAACCTTGGTGCTACTCATTTTCTGTGGAAGAATAGAAGAGTAAATTTACACTCATTGTCAAACCTTATATATGATGAAATATTAGCTTTCTAAATATGTGAATACCTATACTGTATACCCAGGACATACAGTATATACACATAGTTGTGTTTCTAATCTAAAATAAAATAACCATATCTCTTTACTATATATTGCTGATCATTATCAACTAACTGTGAGATTCTATACCCATGCGCCACTACATTTTTAAATGGAAGATTATTTGTTTATTATCAACATCAATAAAGAGATATAAATAAATAAACATATTGACAAGCTATATTGAACCGTTTCCCCATTGGGGCCTTGCCTCCTGGCTCATATATACTGTTATGTAATATGCCTTAAGTCTGCTAACATGGTAAATTGATAATATTATTATTAATTTCATATTGACCAAGAATAAATAACATCTTGACTGGTAGGATTTCATGTCAGGCACCAGTAGCTACTGAACAAGACTTTTCTATAAGTTATCGTTCTCTGTATGCAAACAGATGTCATAGAGTATGTCTCTCTCCTCTCTGTCTGCCAGAAGTTGGTGTTTATGTTATCCTTTATTCTCGTTAAAAACTAGACTGTATACAGTGGAAGGGTTGGGTGAGTCTGAATAAAGAATATCCCATAAAATTCAGAGGCAGGCCCAGGCAGTGAGGAGCTATTTCAGATTGTTTTCCATTTAAAAGAGTAGAGAGATCTGTTAAAATATGCATTATGTGCAGAGAGAGAAGGAGAGAGTGAGAGAGAGAGGGAGTAGTGTATTTACATAGATATCTCTAGTCCAGCTCTAGTAAGGCTGTATCCTTCATTACATTAATAAGAGGAGATAAAAGGACCAATGATATGTTTAGAACCCTGACATACTGAAGATACATGGGCAGACAGATCCTTCAAAGTGATGCCTACTGTATCAGACTGCATCAAATCAATAGTAGAAAATACATAGCCTTTCAACTAGCGTACACTCTTAGATGTGTTCTGTGTAATGTGAGTCCATCAAATCAACATTGTGTAATGGGAGTTATGAGTAGAAAACGTGTATTTTAACCGGTGTGATGTGTCACTTAGGTCTTCTAACTAGTGTACACTCTTAGATGTGTTATACATTCACCTATAGACATCAAAGAGTTGTATAAAGAGGGCTGCATATGTAGTAACCCTACTTCTAACCAGCCAGGTATACCTATCATAACCTCACGTCTAAAGGAGGGTTTATTAAATATAATAAGTAGTAACCCTACTTCCAACCAGCCAGGTATACCTATCATAACCTCACGTCTAAAGGAGGGTTTATTAAATATAATAAGTAGTAACCCTACTTCCAACCAGCCAGGTATACCTATCATAAACTCACGTCTAAAAAAAGGTTCATTAAATAAAGTATATTCTTCTGTGAAATACACCATTTATTGACATTCCTATTCCTTGTTGTTTTTCAGCAGATAAACTATATTTATTATGGAAATATAGAGTGTGACTTTTCTACCTATATGTCAGTCACACATTTCAAGGGGAATTCCAGGACACACAGGGATGAGGATAAGGGATGTAGCCAGTTAAAGTATAATTCCAGGACACAGGGATGAGGATAAGGCAAGTAGCCAGTTAAAGTATAATTCCAGGACACACAGGGATGAGGATAAGGGATGTAGCCAGTTAAAGTATAATTCCAGGACACAGGGATGAGGATAAGGGATGTAGCCAGTTAAAGTATAATTCCAGGACACAGGGATGAGGATAAGAGATGTAGCCAGTTAAAGTATAATTCCAGGACACAGGGATGAGGATAAGGGAAGTAGCCAGTTAAAGTATAATTCCAGGACACACAGGGATGAGGATAAGGGATGTAGCCAGTTAAAGTATAATTCCAGGACACAGGGATGAGGATAAGGGATGTAGCCAGTTAAAGTATAATTCCAGGACACAGGGATGAGGATAAGGGATGTAGCCAGTTAAAGTATAATTCCAGGACACAGGGATGAGGATAAGGGAAGTAGCCAGTTAAAGTATAATTCCAGGACACAGGGATGAGGATAAGGGATGTAGCCAGTTAAAGTATAATTCCAGGACACAGGGATGAGGATAAGGGTTGTAGCCAGTTAAAGTATAATTCCAGGACACAGGGATGAGGATAAGGGAAGTAGCCAGTTAAAGTATAATTCCAGGACATTGGGATGAGGATAAGGGAAGTAGCCAGTTAAAGTATAATTCCAGGACATAGGGATGAGGATAAGGGATGTAGCCAGTTAAAGTATAATTCCAGGACACAGGGATGAGGATAAGGGATGTAGCCAGTTAAAGTATAATTCCAGGACACAGGGATGAGGATAAGGGATGTAGCCAGTTAAAGTATAATTCCAGGACACACAGGGATGAGGATAAGGGATGTAGCAAGTTAAAGTATAATTCCAGGACACACAGAGATGAGGATAAGGGATGTAGCCAGTTAAAGTATAACTCCAGGTTTACATTAGCATTAGCCAGGCAGACAGGCAGGCAGCCAATCAATCAGCCAGCCAGTCAGCCAATCAGTCGGCAGGCCAGCCAGCCAGTCAATCAACCAGCCAGTCAGCCAGTCAGTTCATCAGTCA
This sequence comes from Salmo trutta, assembly GCF_901001165.1. Classification (NCBI taxonomy): domain Eukaryota; kingdom Metazoa; phylum Chordata; class Actinopteri; order Salmoniformes; family Salmonidae; genus Salmo; species Salmo trutta. The sequence continues at coordinate 33,298,758 of NC_042969.1, read as the reverse complement.
GCGAGCCAGCCAGCCAGTTAGTCAACCAGCCAGCAAAGTCAGTCAGACAGCCAGTCAATCAGTCAGCCCATCAGTCAGTTAATCAGTCAGCCAGTCAGTCAGGTAATCACTCAGTCAATCAGTCAGCCCGTCAGTCAGTCAGTTAGCCAGCCAGTCAGTCAGTCAGTCAGTCAGTCAGATAGTTAGCTAGCCAGCCAGTCAGTCAGTCAGTTAGCCAGCTAGTTAGCCAGTTAGCCAGCCAGCCAGCCAGCCAGTCAGTCAGCCAGTCAATCAGTCAGTCAGTCAGATAGTTAGCTAGCCAGCCAGTCAGTCAGTCAGTCAATCAGTCAGCCCGTCACTCAGTCAGTCAGCCAGTCAGTCAGGTAATCAGTCAGTCACTAATAACTCTATTTTATAAGTGTAGCTATTCTACCTATCTGTCAGTCAGACTCTACCTGGCCAATGCAGGATAGAGAGTTCTGTAATACTGTACAGCTACAGTAGAATTCCCGGTCACACTTTGTTTGGATAGTCCGGATTGTATCCAAATAAAGTGTTACTTAATTCCAGGTCTTAATTAGATTAGATAAGATACCCTGAGTCAGTCAGTCAGTCAGTCAGTCAGCCAGATAGTTAGCCAGTCAGCCAGTCAGTCAGTCAGCCAGATAGTTAGCCAGTCAGCCAGTCAGTCAGTCAGTCTGCTAGTTAGCCAGTTAGCCAGCCAGTCAGTCAGTCAGCCAGCTAGTTAGCCAGTTAGCCAGTCAGTCAGCCAGATAGTTAGTCAGTTAGCCAGCCAGTCAGTCAGTCAGTCAGTTAGCCAGCCAGTCAGTCAGTCAGATAGTTAGCCAGTCAGCCAGCCAGTCAGTCAGTCAGTCAGATAGTTAGCCAGTCAGCCAGTCAGTCAGTCAGTTAGTCAGCCAGATAGTTAGCCAGTCAGCCAGTCAGTCAGCCAGCTAGTTAGCCAGTTAGCCAGCTAGCCAGTCAGTCAGTCAGCCAGCTAGTTAGCCAGTTAGCCAGCCAGCCAGTCAGTCAGTCAGATAGTTAGCCAGTTAGTCAGTCAGCCAGTCAGCCAGCCAGTCAGTCAGTCAGTCAGTCAGATAGTTAGCCAGTCAGCCAGTCAGTCAGCCAGCTAGTTAGCCAGCTAGCCAGTCAGTCAGTCAGCCATCTAGTTAGCCAGCCAGCCAGTCAGTCAGTCAGATAGTTAGCCAGTTAGCCAGCCAGCCTGTCAGTCAGTCAGCCAGATGGTCAGCCAGTTAGCCAGCCAGCCAGTCAGCCAGCCAGTTAGCCAGCCAGCCAGTCAGTCAGCCAGACAGTTAGCCAGTCAGCTAGCCAGTTAGCCAGTCAGCCAGCCAGTTAGCCAGTTAGCCAGTCAGTCAATCAGCCAGCCAGTTAGCCAGTCAGTCAGTCAGCCAGCCAGTTAGCCAGTCAGACCCACAGATAGCCAGGCAGCCAGCCAGCCAGTCAGCCAGCCAGCCAGCCAGTTAGCCAGTCAGTCAGTCAGCCAGTCAGTTAGCCAGCCAGTCAGCCTGCTAGCCAGTTAGCCAGTCAGCCAGCCAGTTAGTCAGTCAGCCAGCCAGTTAGCCAGTCAGCCAATCAGCCAGCCAGTCAGCCAGCCAGCCAGTTAGTCAGTCAGCCAGTCAGCCAGTCAGCCAGCCAGTCAGCCAGCCAGCCAGCCAGTTAGTCAGTCAGTCAGCCAGTAATAGTGACTCTGTACCACCACCCTACTATCACCTTGATCCCTAGGACCAAGCAGCTCTTAAGGAGCTTAGTGGAAGCCTGCTGCCCAAGTGGCACCCTATGCCCTACATAGTGCACTACTTTTGACCAGAGCCCTATGGAAAACCTATGGGCACTGGTCAAAAGTAGTGCACTATGTAGGGAATAGGGTGCCGTTTGGGAGGCAGACAAAGCCTGCCATTGGTCCGATAAAGACATGACATGGTCCTGCTAAATGGGATGCGTTTGAATGCCCTCCTCCCTCCTTCCCTCCTTCCTTCCATCAACCTAAAAATGGGTCACTCACTCACACACTTACTATCTATGGTCCACGGCTTAATCCCATTCAATATGTTCTTTCTAGTTTATTAATTCATTATTCTGGTTTATTAATTTATTATTATGGTTTATTAATTATGGTTTTAGAAAAGACAATGTGAATGAGCTAGGTTGTATATGTAACTGTTCAGAGGGTAGGAGGAATATACACTCTGGCTTTATTATGGTTCAAGTTGCCGTGGCTCACACGATGTGGTTCCCCTTGTACTAATAGTATATCTATTGTGTGTATGTGCAAAAATGTACAGGTTATGTATTTCAAATCAAATCAAATTGTATTTGTCACCGGCGCCGCATACAACAGGTGACCTTACAGTCAAATGCTTACTTACAAGCCCATAACCAACAATGCAGTTTTAAGAAAATACCTTAAAAAAGTAAGAGATAAGAATAACAAATAATTCAAGATCACCAGTAAATAACAATTGCGGGGCTATATACAGGGGGTACTGGTACAGTGTCAATGTGCGGGTGCACCGGTGTCGAGGTAATTGAGGTAATATGTACATGTAGGTAGTTATTAAAGTGACTATGCATAGATAATAACAGAGAGTAGCAGCAGTGTAGAAGAGAGGGGGCGAGGGCAATGCAAATAGTCTGGTTAGCCATTTGATTACATGTTCAGGAGTCTTATGGCTTAGGGTAGAAGCTGTTTAGAAGCCTCTTGGACCTAGACTTGGTGCTCGGTACCGCTTGCCGTGCGGTTGCAGAGAGAAAAGTCTATGACTAGGGTGGCTGGAGTCTTTGACAATTGTTAGGGCCTTCCCCTGACACCACCTGGTATGGAGGTCCTGGATGGCAGGAAGCTTGGCCCCAGTGATGTACTGGGCCGTACGCACTACCGTCTGTAGTGCTTTGCGGTCGGAGGCCGAGCAGTTGCCATACCAGGCAGTGATGCATCCCGTCATGGATTCTCTCGATGGTGCAGCTGTAAAACCTTTTGAGGATCTAAGGACCCATGCCAAATCATTTCAGTCTCCTGAGGGGGAATAGCTTTTGTCGTGCCCTCTTAACGGCTGTCTTGGTGTGCTTGGACCATGTTAGTTTGTTGGTGATGTGGACGCCAAGGAATTTGACCCTCTCAACCTGCTCCACTACAGCCCCGTCGATGAGAATGGTGGCGTGCTTGGTCCTCCTTTTCCTGTAGTCCACAATCATCTCCTTTATCTTGATCATGTTGAGGGAGAGGTTGTTCACATGGTCAGGTTTCTGACCTCCTCCCTATAGGCTGTCTCATCGTTGTCAGTGATCAGGCCTACCACTGTTGTGTCATCGGCAAACTTAGTGATGGTGTTGGAGTCATGCCTGGCCATGCAGTCATGAGTGAACAGGTAGTACAGGAGGGGGCTGAGCACGCACCCCTGAGGGGCCCCGTTTTGAGGATCAGCGTGGCGGATGTGTTGTTACCTACCCTCGCCACCTGGGTTCGGCTCATCAGGATGTCCCGATCCAGTTGTAGAGGGAGGTGTTTAGTCTCAGGGTCCTTAGCTTAGTGATGAGCTTTGAGGGCAATATGGTGTTGAACGCTGAGCTGTAGTCAATTAATAGCATTCTCACATAGGTGTTCCTTTTGTCCAGGTGTGAAAGGGCAGTGTGGAATGCAATAGAGATTACATCATCTGTGGATCTGTTGGGGTGGTATACAAATTGGAGTGGATCTAGGGTTTCTGGGATAATGGTGTTGATGTGAGCCATGACCAGTCTTTCAAAGTATTTAATGGCTACAGACATGAGTGCTACAGGTCGGTAGTCATTTAGGCAGGTTATCTTAGTGTTCTTGGGCAGAGGGACTATGGTGGTCTGCTTGAAATATGTTGGTATTACAGACTCAGACAGGAGAGGTTGAAAATGTCAGTGAAGACACTTGCGGATAGAATGATTGTCAGATTTGCCAAATGGAGGGCAGGGGAGAGCTTTGTATGTGTCTCTGTGTGTGGAGTAAAGGTGGTCTTGAGTTTTTTTCCCTCTGGTTGCACTTTTAACATGCTGATAGAAATTACGTAAAACTAATTTAAGTTTCTCTCCATTAAAGTCCCCTGCCACTCACAGCACCGCCTCTGGATGAGCGTTTTCGTGTTTGCTTATAGCGATATACAGCTCAGTGTGCGGTTTTAGTGCCATCATCGGTCTGTGGTGGTATGTAGACAGCTTTGAAATATACAGATGAAAACTCTCTCAGTAGATAGTGTGGTCTACAGCTTATCATGAGATACTCCAACTCAGGCGAGCAAAACCTTGAGACTACTTTAGATATCGTGCACCAGCTGTTGTTTACAAATATACATAGGCCCACGCCCGTGTCTTACCAGAGGCTGCTGTTCTATCCTGCCAATAGAGTGTATAACCCGCCAACTGTATGTTATTAACGTCGTCGTTCAGCCACGACTCTGTGAAACATAAGATATTACAGTTTTAATGTCCTGTTGGTAGGATATACGTGCTTTCAGTTCGTCCCATTTATTTTCCAGCAATTGAACGTTAGCTAACAGTACGGATGGCAAAAGCAGATTAGCCACTCTTCGCCTGATCTTCACAAGGCACCCCGATCTCTTTCCGCAAAATCTCAGTTTCTTTCTCCAGCGGATCACAGGGATGAAGGCCTGTTTGCGTGTTTTAGTATATCCTTCTGGTCCGACTCATTATAGAAAAATTATTTGTCCAAGTCAAGGTGAGTAATTGCTGTTTTTTTTGTCCAGAAGCTCTTTTCGGTCATAAGAGATGGTATTTATAGGCTATGTATATCTAGACTATTTTATTTATAGGTTATGAATTTTTTGCCACCAGGGCCCGCCGGTGTAACTGCTTACAGACTAAACACTGTAACGTTACTGCATGATTGTAGCAGGTTTACTAATATATTAGTTCTATTAGCTATGTTGTCTACGACATTACTGAAGCTAATATGGGGACAACAATGTAGGCTGTGTGTAATGGTTATGACATGGTTTGGCTTGGAAAGATTTTTTCGCCTGGTCACATACTGCTGATGTGTTGTTAATTGAAGTCCACAAACGAAGGGAAAAGATGAGAGGAGGAGAGTGCGTAGAGGGGAGAAGGAATATAATGTGGCTGTTATGAAAGTGAGCTGTGTTTATGCGTAATCAGGTGTGTATTCATACAGCTGATTCTGTTGGAAAACGTTTTTTAAATGAAAGCAAACGAAACGGAGTCGTGACGTGACTATCATTAATGTGATGACTGCTTTTTATCAAATAATTATTAAATGAATCATGTATCAATTCATTCATTAGTACCTGCCGGGACGGCAAGTACCCTAGTGGTTAGAGCATTGGACTAGTAACCGAAAGGTTGCAAGATTAAATCCCGAGCTGACAAGGTAAAAATCTGTCATTCTGCCCCTGAACAAGGCAGTTAACCCACTGTTCCTAGGCTGTCATTGAAAATAAGAATTTGTTCTTAACTGACTTGCCTTGTAAAACAAATACATTTGGGGCACCACAGGAAAAGTTTATTTAATCGTTTCCCGACTTAACTCAAGTATATGTCGATATCATACAGTCGTCAGTCAATCATTTCCTTATATCAGTCTCATTCTGAAATTTGTTGTGCTCGTAAATCTCCACGAACCCTAACCTAAGTGATGAATCAGCGATGCACAAATTGGCTTAATTATTTATTAACAAACTAAATAATCACACAGAAATACATAAACACACACATGGTATAGGTTATTGATTACTATCATAATGAAAACAGTCCCTAGTGGACTAACCCGATATGACGGCTTATTACACAATGGAAAGGGGTTGGGGAAAGATAAAGAGCGGGACAGACAAAGAGAGTGGACTTATCGTACATACATTTGGAAACTACACTCACTGTAAATATGAATGTTTAGCACCCTAACAACCGCTCATTCGGATTGGAAATGCAACATATATTTACACAAAGATGTCTTTCTCTGTCGAAACCACTCGATCCGTCTATGGCGAGTAGTTCGATGTAAGTCTCTGGTAGTCCACCAGAGGTCACAATGTCCTTCTTAGTTGTAGGCTTCTTTTGTTCTGGAGTGTTCTTAGAATGGCTACATCAGAGGTGTGCTACATCAGAGGTGTACTACACGGTGGTGAGAGGGACCTGTTCTTCCCTCCCATCTTGGTCAATTGTCCTAGACTACTTCACAATACCCAGCTGCAGACTCAAAATGTTTGGTCTAGTCTTCATCCTTTTCACTCGTCGAGAGTTTCAGAGGGTCTTACCATTTTCTAGTTTTGTAGTTTTAACCATTTCAAGGTGGGGACCACGTCCTCACGTTCTCTGGGCTCACCATTTTCAGCCGTGTAGCCACTGCTCCATGCAGTCTGGTCTGTATTTAAATTCTGAGCGAGTCCTTTTAAGCACTTTGGCCTGAAAGGCGGTTCCATCATGTTGACACAAACCCTGAGCTCACTTGGGCGTGGCTACTGGCTGGTACAAGTTTTGCAAGAAAAAACTTTTCTCATTTAGAAGGCTAAAATCACATTGCTATCTTTTCACAAATAGTTTCATAGTTAATCATGTAAGTTTTACAACATTTATATGTACATCTGATATGTACATTGTGAAAGCTCTTAACCTGTTGAGGACAGACGTTCCGCTAGCGGAACCCCATTCTGCCTGCGGAACCCCCAGCTAACAGCCAATGGCATCGCACGGCGCGAAATACAAAACCAACTAAAATACCACAATTCAATTTTCTCAAACAATCAACTATTTTACACCATTTTAAAGATAAGACTCTCGTTAATCTAACCACATTGTCCGATTTCCAAAAGGCTTTACAGTGAAAGCAAAACATTAGATTATGTTAGGAGAGTACATAGACACAAATAATCACACAGCCATTTTCCAAGCAAGCATATATGTCACATAAACCCAAACCACAGCTAAATGCAGCACTAACCTTTGATGATCTTCATCAGATGACACTCCTAGGACATTATGTTATACAATACATGCATGTTTTGTTCAATGAAGTTCATATTTATATCAAAAAACAGCTTTTTACATTAGCATGTGATGTTCAGAACTAGCATACCCACCGCAAACGTCCGGTGAATTTACTAAATTACTCATGATAAACGTTGACAAAATACATAACAATTATTTTAAGAATTACAGATAGAGAACTCCTTTATGCAATCGCTATGTCCGATTTTAAAATAGCTTTTCGGCGAAAGCACATTTTGCAATATTCTGAGTATATAGCTCGGCCATCACAGGCTAGCCAATTTGACACCCACCAAGTTTGGGGCTCACTAAACTCAGAATTACTATTAGAAAAGTGGATTACATTTGCTGTTCTTCATCAGAAGGCACTCCCAGGGCTTCTACTTCAACAACAAATGTTGTTTTGGTTCCAAATAATCCATAGTTATATCCAAATACCTCCGTTTTGTTCGTGCGTTCAGGTCACTATCCGAAGGGTAGCGCATTTTGTGACAAAAAAAATCAAAATATTCCATTACCGTACTTAGAAGCATGTCAAACGCTGTTTAAAATACATTTTTATGCTAAAATAGTGATAATATTCCAACCGGGCAACGTTGTATTCATTCAAAGGCTGAAAAAAAATGGAGAAGTCTCGTGCACGCGCATCTCAGTCTCACTGTCCCCAGGCTGACAAATTATAAACTCTGCTGTTGTACTTTGCCCAGAGACAGCAGACACCCCATTCCACTTTCTGGCGGCTTTAGAGAGCCAATGGAAGCCTTAGAAAGTGTCACGTTACAGCACAGATGCTGTAATGTCGATAGAGATGCAACAGAAGGACAACAAATTGGCAGACAGGGAACTTCCTGTATGGAATCTTCTCAGGTTTTGGCCTGCCATATGAGTTCTGTTATACTCACAGACACCATTCAAACAGTTTTAGAAACTTTAGAGTGTTTTCTATCCAAATCTACTAATTATTGCATATTCTAGTTACTGGGCAGGAGTAGTAACCAGATTCAATCGGGTATGTTTTTTATCCGGCCGTGAAAATACTGCCCCCTATCCCAAAGAAGTTAAAGTTACAATGTCTTTTTCTGACGTAGGCGCTTTTCTTCAAACATTTCCTTGCTAGACGTCATGTTTTTAATCTTAATTTCACTCTGGAGTCCAGCTAACATTACAGCTTTACATGCCTAGTGAGAGCCATTGTTCAAACATTAACATAATAAGGCACCAGCTACAGAGACTGCATCTCAGATAGCACCCTATTCCCTGTAAAGTGCACTACTTTTGGCCCCATGGGTTCAATAGTAGTGCACTACATAGGAAATAGGTAGCAGTGTACAGTATATGATATACAGTATGTATGGGTCATCTGAAGTATAGAGGTATTTAGGGATTGTCACGTCCTGGCCAGTATAAGGGTTAATTGTTATTGTAGTTTGGTCAGGACGTGGCAGAGGGTATTTGTTTTATGTGGTTCAGGCTGGTGGTTTTGTAGTAAGGGCATTTGATTTAGTATTCCGGGGGTTTTTGGGCACTGTTTGAGATTCATGTATTCTATGTTTAGTCTAGGTAGTCTGTTTCTATGTTGAGTTAATTGGGGTGGACTTCCAATTGAAGGCAGCTGTGTGGTGTTGCCTTTGATTGGAAGTCCTATATTAGTTGGGTGTGTTTGTCTGTGTGTTTGTGGGAGATTGTTCTGTGTTTAGCCTTGTGCCTTGCCAGACTGTTTGTTGATCGTTCGTTCTCTTGTTTGTTATTTTTTGTACGTTCATTCTGAGTTAATAAACATCAAGATGAGCTTACACATACCTGCTGCGTTTTGGTCCTCCATTACCAACGACTACCGTGACAGGTATAGAGGTATAGAGGTATAGAGGTATAGAGGTATATACACTACTGTTCAAAAGTTTGGGGTCACTTAAAAAAGTCCTTGTTTACATGAAATTACTTGCAAAATGAGTAGGAAATATAGTCAAGACGTTGACAAGGTTATAAATAATGATTTTTAATTGAAATAATAATTGTGTCCTTCAAACTTTGCTTTCGTCAAAGAATCCTCCATTTGCAGCAATTACAGCCTTGCAGACCTTTGGCATTCTAGTTATCAATTTGTTGAGGTAATCTGAAGAGATTTCACCCCATACTTCCTGAAGCACCTCCCACAAGTTAGATTGGCTTGATTGGCAATTCATACGTACCATACGGTCAAGCTGCTCCCACAACAGCTCAATAGGGTTGAGATCCGGTGACTGTGCTGGCCTCTCCATTATAGACAGAATACCAGCGGACTACTTCTTCCCTAAATTGTTCTTGCATAGTTTGGAGCTGTGCTTTGGGTCATTGTCCTGTTGTAGGAGAAAATTGGCTCCAAATAAGCGCCGACCACAGGGTATGGCATGGGGTTGCAAAATGGAGTGATAGACTTCCTTCTTCAAGATCCCTTTTACCCTGTACACATCTCCCACTTTACAACCACCAAAGCACACCCAGACCACCACATTGCCTCCACCATCCTTGACAGATGGCATCAAGCACTCATCCACCATCTTTTCATTTTTTCTGCATCTCACGAATGTTCTTCTTTGTGATCCGAACTCCTCAAACTTAGATTTGTCTGTCCATAACACTTTTTTCCAATCTTCCTCTGTCCAGTGTTTGTGTTCTTTTGCCCATCTTTATCTTTTATTTTTATTGGCCAGTCTGAGATATTGCTTTTTCTTTGCAACTCTGCCTAGAAGGCCAGCATCCCGGAGTTGCCACTTCACAGTTGACGTTGAGACTGATGTTTTGTGGGTACTATTTAATGAAGCTGCCAGTTGAGAACTTGTGAGGCGCCAGTTTCTCAAACTAGACAGTCTAATATACTTGTCCTCTTGCTCAGGGACCCACTGGTTGCCCTCTAGGTTACAGAGAGCAGGTAGTCCACCAAACTACCAGGTGTGAAACAGGAAAGGGACTCAGGGGGTGTGCTAATTTGGTATAGAGCAGACTTAACTCACTCCATTAAATTAATCAAAACAGGAACATTTTACATATGGCTAGAAATTCAAAAGGAAATGATCTTGACAGAGAAAAATGTCCTCATGTGTGCTACCTATATCCCCCCACTAGAATCCCCATACTTTAATGAAGATAGCTTCTCCATCCTGGAGGGGGAAATCAATCATTTCCAGGCCAAGGGACATGTACTAGTCTGTGGCGACCTAAATGCCAGAACCGGACAAGAACCTGACACCTTCAGCACACAGGGGGACAATCACCTGCCTGGAGGTGACAGCATTCCCTCCCCCATATACCCTCCTAGGGACAACTATGACAACATAACCAACAAAAATGGGCCCACTGACACCCCTATCAGATCACAGCAAAATCACAGTCTACTTGAACAGAGCAATACTCAATCATGAGGCATCAAAGCCAAAGGAACTGAGTAAAATTAAGAAATGCTATAGATGGAAAGAATCTAGTGTGGAAACCTACCAAAAAAACAATTACGCAGCAACAAATTCAATCTCTTCTTGACAAATTCCTGGACAAAACATTCCACTGTAGTAGTGAAGGTGTAAATTTGGCAGTATAAAATGTTAACAGTATATTTGACCTCTCAGCTTCCCTATCTAATCTAAAAAAAAAATCTAACAGAAAACTGAAGAAAATTAACAACAATGACAAATGGTTTGATGAAGAATGCAAAAACCTAAGAAAGAAATTGAGAAAACCTGTTCAAACAAAAACATAAAGACCCAGAAAACCTGAAAACCTGTCTACGGCTTCACTATGGTGAATCACCAAAAAACAATACAGAAATACACTACGGAAGAAGAAGGAACAGCACGTCAGAAATCAGCTCAATGTAATTGAAGAATCCATAGACTCTAACCACTTCTGGGAAAATTGGAAAACACTAAACAAACAACAACACGAAGAATTATCTATCCAAAATGGAGATGTATGGGTAAACCACTTCTCCAAGCTTTTTGGCTCTACAACAAAGAAAAAACAGCTAAAACATACACATGATCAAATACAGATCTTTAAAGACTACCAGAACCCACTGGATTCTCCAATTACCTTGAATGAACGACAGGACAAAATAAAAACCCTCCAACCCAAAAAGGCCTGTGGTGTTGATTGTATCCTCAATGAAATTATAAAAACACAGACAACAAATTCCAATTGGCTATAATAAAACTCTTTTAACATCCTCGTTAGCTCTGGCATCTTCCCCAATATTTGGAACCAAGGACTGATCACCCCAATCCACAAAAGTGGAGACAAATTTTACCCCAATAACTACCGTGGGATATGCGTCAACAGCAACCTTGAGAAAATTCTCTGCATTATCATTAACAGCAGACTCGTACATTTCCTCAGTGGAAACAATGTACTGAGCAAATGTCAAATTGGCTTTTTACCAAATTATCATACGACAGACCACATATTCACCCTGCACACCCTAATTGACAAACAAACAAACCAAAACAAAGGCAAAGTCTTCTCATGCTTTGTTGATTTCAAAAAAGCCTTCGACTCAATTTGGCATGAGGGTCTGCTATACAAATTGATGGAAAGTGGTGTTGGTGGAAAAACATATGACACTATAAAATCCATGTACACAAACAACAAGTGTGCGGTTAAAATAGCCACAAAAGACACACATTTCTTCCCACAGGGCCGTGGGGTGAGACAGGGACGCAGCTTAAGCCCCACCCTCTTCAACATATATATCAATGAATTGGCGAGGGCACTAGAAAAGTCTGCAGCACCCGGCCTCACCCTACTAGAATCTGAAGTTAAATGTCTACTGTTTGCTGATGATCTGGTGCTTCTGTCACCAACCAAGGAGGGTCTACAGCAGCACATAGATCTTCTGCATAGGTTCTGCCAGACCTGGGCCCTGGCAGTAAATCTCAGTATGACCAAAATAATGGTGTTCCAGTCGCCAGGACCACAAATACAAATTCCATCTTGACACCGTTGCCCAAGAGAACACAGAAAACTATACACACGTTGGCCTAAACAGGTAACTTCCACAAAGCTGTGAACAATCTGAGAGACAAGGCAAGAAGGGCGTTCTATGCCATCAAAAGGAACATAAAATTCGACATACACGTTAAGATCTGGCTAAAATACTTGAATCAGTTATATAACCTATTGCCCTTTATGGTTTGTGAGGTCTGGGGTCCGCTCACCAACCAAGAATTCACAAAATGGCACAAACACCAAATTGAGACTCTGCATCTAGAGAAGAGATGTTAAATTATACATCCACCTAAAAGGAAGTCATTCCCAAACCTTCCATAACAAATCCATCACCTACAGAGAGATGAACCTGGAGAAGAGTCCCCTAAGCAAGCTGGTCCTGGGGCTCTGTTCACAAACACAAACACACCCCACAGAGCACAGAGGGCAACAGTGTCTAGATGGAATGTGTATTTGTTGTCCTGGCAACTGGACCTATTTTGGAACCCATTATTTTTGTCTTACTGAGATTTACTGTCAGGGACCAGGTCTGACTGAACCTGCGCAGAAGATCTAGGTGCTGCTCTCTCTCTCTCTCTCTCTCTCTCTCTCTCTCTCTCTCTCTCGCTCTCTCGCTCTGTCTCTCTCTCTCTCGCTCTGTCTCTCTCTCTGTCTCTGTCTCTGTATCTCTCTCGTTGTATGTCTTTCTTTCTATCTATCTATCTATCTATCTATCTATCTATCTATCTATCTATCTATCTATCTATCTATCTATCTATCTATCTATCTATCTATCTATCTATCTATCTATCTATCTATCTGTCCATTTCTCTATCTCTATCTCTCTGTCTATGTATCTCTCTCTCTCTATCTATGTATCTCTATCCCTTTCTCTCTCTCTTTATCTCTATCTGTATCTTTATCTCTGTCTCTCTCTCTCTATCTCTATCTCTATATCTCTCCCTGTATCTCTATCTCTCTTTCTCTCTGTCTCTCTATCTCTATCTATCTATATAATAATATAACATGTTAGTAAATAAAAATACAATATTAAAGACAAAAATAACAATAATATATTAAAAATGTAATAAATATTAAAAGCTAAACATGGAAAATGAAAGTATAACTCATTTATAAATAAATAACTGTCATCATCACAATTACATCAGCACTACAACTACTATCATCATTACTACTACTACTACCACCATCAGTAAACTGCTATCATTACCATCACCCTACTATCCATACCACTACTATTTGGAATGATAAACAACAATAATAATAGTAATAACAATAATACTAATAATAAGTAAGTTTCTATGTACTATGCAGATGTTATTATCCAGCATCCCTCAGGCTATGGCAGGCAAATACATATTTGCTGCAAGAGGAGCCATTGCTCCTTCGACCATGAGTATTTTTCTTTTTCCTCTGTGTTTAATAAGTTCAAATTTTGAATAAATGTAGTAATTTCTGTGAATAATGAATCTCTTGGTGAGGAATATTTATCACAGTAAAGGAGAAAGTGCATCTCTGTCTCTACCTCCCCTGTCGTGCAGTGACCACATACACGCTCCTCTTTGGGTAGCCATGTCTTTTTTGTCTGCCAGTTTCTATTGCCAATCGGTGGTCACTCAGCCTGTACTTGGTAAGGATCTGTCTCTGCTTCATATCTCTGACAGAGTAGAGATAATCAGCCAATTCATATTCTCTGTTTAGGATCAGATAGCAATTTAGTCAGCTTTGGGATTTTGTTTTGTTTTTCCAATGTTGTAAATATGAGTCCTTTGATTGGTTCATGATTTTGTTTATTGGAATTCTTTCTTTTGAAGCAGTGCTGGTGTCAGCTTGGTTAGTTAGGTCCAACACCAGCTGACTGAGAGGGCTCGTTTCTGGGTTCAGCTCCTGGGTTTGAAGTGCTTTAAATTGCAGACTTGAATTTAGACTTGAATTTAGATGTAGCCCAAATGTTAATGATCTTTTCTGTATTTTCATTACTACTGGAAAGCGTCCCAATTCTGCCCTACATGCATTAGTTGGTGTATTTCTTTGGACTTGTAGAATTTTCCAACATAATTCTGCATGTAGGTCTTCAATTGGATGTTTGTCCCACATATTAAAGTCCAGTTTATTGAGTGGACCCCAAACCTCACTTCCGTAAAGAGCTATTGGTAGGATTTCACTGTCAAATATTTTGGTCCAAATTCTAATTGGGATGTTGATATTGAATAATTTCCTTTTTATTGCATGCAATGCCCTGCAGGCTTTTTCTTTGAGTGCATTCACTGCCATTAAAGTTTCCCGATGCAGATATGGTCAGACCAAGGTATGTGTCATTTTTAGTGTGTTCAATTCAGGTGTTGTTCAGGGTGAATTTATATTTGTGTTTTTGATGTCTGTTTTTTGGGTGGGAAAAAAAACAGTATTTTTTTTATTTACTGCCAGGGCCCAATTATCTCAATATTGCTCTAGAATACTAAGGTTCTGTTGAAGACCTTCTTTGGTTGGTGATAGAAGTACCAAATCATCAGCATATAGCAGGTATTTTACCTCTGTGTCAAATAGTGTGAGTCCTGGGGCTGGAGAATCGTCCAACATGTCTGCTAATTCATTGATATAAATGTTGAACAGATTTGGACTCAAACTGCAGCCTTCTCTCACACCTCAATGTTGTGAAAATAATTCTGTTCTTTGGTTTTAGATTTTTATTGCACCCTTTTTTTCTGTGTACATACATTTTATTAAGTCATACACCTTAGCACCAAGCCCACTTTGGAGGATTTTGTAGAATAGCCCTTTGTGCCAAATAGAATCAAATGCTTTTTTAAAGTCAATAAAGCAAGCAAAGATTTTGCCCTCTTTTTTTTGGTGGACATGTTTACTAATTAGTGTGTGTAAGGTGTATGTATGGTCAGTAGTGAGATCGTTGGGGAGAAAGCCAATTTGACATTTACTTATTACATTTTTTTCTTGAAGAAAGGTTTGAATTCTTGAATTAAATTCTACAGAAAACCTTTCCCAAGTTGCTGTTTACGCAAAGTCCCCTGTAATTATTGGGGCCGAATTTGTCTCCACTTTTGTGGATAGGGGAGATGAGCCCCTGGTTCCAGACATCAGGGAAACAGCCAGAAGTTAATACCATGTTGAACAATTTAAGCACAGCATTTTGCAACTCTCCCTGTCTCTCTATCTCTCTATCTCTCTCTCCCCTCTCTCTATCTCTCTCTCTCTCTCTATCTCTGTCTATCTCTGTCTACCTCGCTCTCTCTGTCTATCTGTCTACCACTTGTCTCTCTCTGTCTATCTCTCTTTCTGTCTAGCTCTGTCTCTCTCTCTGTCTCTCTCTCTGTCTATCAATTCTTTGTCTATCAGTGTTTGTTCTTCACTGGTTGACCTTTTCTTGTGGCAACAGGTCACAAATCTTGCTGCTGTGATGGCACACTGTGGTATTTCACCCAGTAGATTTGGGAATTTATAAAAATCGGGTGTGTTTTCGAATTCTTTGTTGATCTGTGTAATCTGAGGGAAATACTGTATGTGTCTCTAATATGGTCATGCATTTGGCAGGAGGTTAGGAAGTGGAGCTCAGTTTCCACCTCATTTTGTGGGCAGTGTGCACATAACCTGTCTTCTCTTGAGAGCCAGGTCTGCCTACAGCGGCCTCTCTCAATGGCAAGGCTATGCTCACTGAGTCTGTACATAGTCAAAGCTTTCCTTAAGTTTGGGTCAGTCACAGTGGTCAGGTATTCTCCCACTGTGTACTCTCTGTTTAGGACCAAATAGCATTCTAGTTTGCTCTGTTTTTTTGTTAATTCTTTCCAATGTGTCAAGTAATTACCTTTTTGTTTTCTCATGATTTGGTTGGGTCTAATTGTGTTGCTGTCCTGGGGCTCTGTGGGGTCTGTTTGTGTTTGTGAACAGAGCCCCAGGACCAGCTTGCTTAGGGGACCCTTCTCCAGGTTCATCTCTCTGTAGGTGATGGCTTTGTTATGGAAGGTTTGGGAATCGCTTCCTTTTAGGTGGTTGTAGAATTTAACGGCTTTTTTCTGGATTTTGATAATTAGCGGGTATCGGCCTAATTCTGCTCTGCATGCATTATTTGGTGTTCTACGTTGTACGCGGAGGATATTTTTGCAGAATTCTGCCTGCAGAGTCTCAATTTGTTGTTTGTCCCATTTTGTGAATTCTTGGTTGGTGAGCGAACCCCAGACCTCACAACCATAAAGGGCAATGGGTTCTATAACTGATTCAAGTATTTTAGCCAGATCCTAATTGGTATGTTGAACTTTATGTTCCTTTTGACGGCATAGAAGGCCCTTCTTGCCTTGTCTCTCAGATCGTTCACAGCTTTGAGGAAGTTACCTGTGGCGCTGATGTTTAGGCCAAGGTATGTATAGTTCTTTGTGTGCTCTAGGGCAACAGTGTCTAGATGGAATTTGTATTTGTGGTCCTGGAGACTATACCTTTTTTGGACACCATTATTTTGGTCTTACTGAGATTTACTGTCAGGGCCCAGGTCTGGCAGAATCTGTGCGGAAGATCTAGGTGCTGCTGTAGGCCCTCCTTGGTTGGTGACAGAAGAACCAGATCATCAGCAAACAGTAGACATTTGCCTTCAGATTCTAGTAGGGTGAGGCTGGGTGCTGCAGACTTTTCTAGTGCCCTTGCCAATTCGTTGATATATATGTTGAAGAGGGTGTGGCTTAAGCTGCATCTCTGTCTCACCCCACGGCCCTGTGGGAAGAAATGTGTGTGTTTTTTTCGTATTTTAACCGCACACTTGTTGTTTGTGTACATTACTTTTATAGTGTCGTATGTTTTTCCACCAACACCACTTTCCATCAATTTGTATAGCAGACCCTCATGCCAAATTGAGTTGAAGGCTTTTTTGAAATCAACAAAGCATGAGAAGTCTTTGCCTTTGTGTTGGTTTATTTGTTTGTCAATTAGGGTGTGCATGGTGAATACGTGGTCTGTTGTACGGTAATTTGGTAAAAAGCCAATTTGACATTTGCTCAGTACATTGTTTCCACTGAGGGAATGTATGAGTCTGCTGTTAATGATAATGCAGAGGATTTTTCTAAGGTTGCTGTTGACGCATATCCCACGGTAGTTATTGGGGTAAAATTTGTCTCCACTTTTGTGGATTGGGGTGATCAGTCCATGGTTCCAAATATTGGTGAAGATGCCAGAGCTAAGGAGGATGTTAAAGAGTTTTAGTATAGCCAATTGGAATTTGTTGTCTGTATATTTGATCATTTCATTGAGGATTCCATCAACACCACAAGCCATTTTGGGTTGGAGGGTTATTACTTTGTCCTGTCGTTCATTCAAGGTAATTGGAGAATCCAATGGAATCTGGTAGTCTTTGATAGTTGATTCTAAGATTTGTATTTGATCATGTTTATGTTTTGGCTGTTTGTTCTTTGTTGTAGAGCCAAAAAGCTTGGAGAAGTGGTTTACCCATACATCTCCATTTTGGATAGATAATTCTTCGTGTTGTTGTTTGTTTAGTGTTTTCCAATTTTCCCAGAAGTGGTTCTAGTCTATGAATTCTTCAATTACATTGAGCTGAATTCTGACGTGCTGTTCCTTCTTTTTCCGTAGTGTATTTCTGTATTGTTTTAGTGATTCATCATAGTGAAGGCTTAGACTCAGGTTTTCCAGGTGTCTATGTTTTTGGTTGGACAGGTTTCTCAATTTCTTTCTTAGATTTTTGCATTCTTCATCAAACCATTTGTCATTGGTGTTTATTTTCTTCGGTTTTCTATTTCAGATTGTTAGATTTGATAGGGAAGTTGAGTGTCACGCCCTGTCCATAGAGAACCAAGGGCTCTCTATGGTGTAGTCAGTCAGGGCGTGACTAGGGGGTGATCTAGTATGTCTATTTCTATGTCGGTGCTAATATGGTTCCCAATTAGAGGCAGCTGTTTATCATTGTCTCTAATTGGGGATCATATTTAAGTAGCCATTTTTCCCACCTGTGTTGTGGGATATTGTTTGTGTTTAGTTGCCTGTGTGCACGTCATGACTTCACGTTTCGTTGTTTCTTTATTGTTTTGTTTGTTTCACGGAGATTAAAAATATGTTGAACTATACTCACGCTGCGCCTTGATCCGCTCATTACCAGAAACGTGACGCTGAGAGGTCAAATATACTGTTAAGATTTTCTACTGCCAGGTTTACACCTTCACCATTACAGTGGAACATTTAATCCAGGAAGTTGTCTAAAAGGGTTGAATTTGTTGTTGCCTAATTGTTTTTGGTAGGTTTCCACACTTCTTTCCTTCAACATATAGCATTTCTTAATTTTACTCTGTTCCTTTGGCTTTGATGCCTCATGATTGAGTATTGCTCTGTTCAAGTAGACTGTGATTTTGCTGTGGTCTGATAGTGGTGTCAGTGGGCTGACTGTGAACGCTCTGAGAGACTCTGGGTTGAGGTCAGTGATAAAGTAGTCTACAGTACTACTGCCAAGAGATCATTTATAGGTGTACCTACCGTAGGAGTCCCCTCGAAGCCTACCATTCACTATGTACATAGCCAGCGTGCGACAGAGCTACAGGAGTTGTGACCCATTTTTGTTGGTTTTGTTGTCATAGTTGTGGCTAGGGGGACATATGGGGGAAGGAATGCTGTCACCTCCAGGCAGGTGTTTTTCCCCCTGTGTGCTGAGGGTGTCAGGTTCTTGTCCGGTCCTGGTGTCTATCTCTGTCTCTGTCTATCTATCTCTCTCTCTGCCTATCTCTCTCTCTATCTCTCTCTCAATTCAATTCAAGGGGCTTTATTGGCATGGGAAACACATGTTAATATTGCCAAAGCAAGTGAGATAGATAATATACAAAAGTGAAATAAACAATAAAAGTTAACAGTAAACATTACTCCGAAGTTTCAAAAGAATAAAGACATTACAAATGTCATATGTGTATATACAGTGTTGTAACGATGTACAAGTGGTTAAAGTACAAAAGGGAAAATAAATAAACATAAATATGGGTTGTATTTACAGTGGTGTTTGTTCTTCACTGGTTGACCTTTTCTTGTCGCAACAGGTCACAAATCTTGCTGCTGTGATGTCACACTGTGGTATTTCACGCAATAGATATGGGAGTTTATCAAAATCGGGTTTGTTTTCCAATTCTTTGTGGATCTGTGTAATCTGAGGTAAATATGTCTCTCTAATATGGCCATACATTTGGCAGGAGGTTAGGAAGTACAGCTCAGTTTCCACCTCATTTTGTGGGCTGTGTGCACATCGTCTGTCTTCTCTCTCTTTGTCTCTCTCTCTCTGTATTTCTGTCTCTGTATCTCTGTCTCTGTATATCTGTATCTCTCTGTGTATCTCTCTCTGTATCTCTCTCTGTATCTCTCTCTGTATCTCTCTCTGTAGCTCTCTCTGTCTCTGTATCTCTCTCTCTCTCTCTCTCTGCATCTCTCTCTCTGTATCTCTCTCTCTCTCTCTCTCTGTATCTCTCTCTCTGTATCTCTCTCTGTATCTGTATCCCTCTCTCTCTCGATCTCTGTGTCCCTGGAAGGCCATCATACACGCACAGAGCCACACGCACAGTAAAGCACTGGCCTCCAATGTGACACCACACACACACACACTCACACACACACACACACACACACACACACACACACACACACACACACACACACACACACACACACACACACACACACACACACACACACACACAAACACAGACTCACACACCTCCCTCAACGTCAACAAGACAAAGGAGCTGATCGTGGACTAAAGGAAACGGAGGCTCTAGCATGCCCCGAGCCACGTCGATGGGACGCTAGTGGAGCGGGTGGAGAGCTTTAAGTTCCTCGGTGTCCACATCACTAAGGAATTAACATGGTCCACACACCCACACAGTTGTGAAGAGGGCATGACAGCGCCTCTTCCCCATCAGGAGGCTGAAAATATTTGCCATGGACCCTCAGATCTTCAAAAAGTTATACAGCCATCCAAGTCATAGACTGTTCTTTCTCCTACTGCTCTCTCTCTGACTCTACCCACACACTGGACTCTACCCACACACTTGACTCTACCCACACACTTGACTCTACCCACACACTGGACTCTACCCACACACTGGACTCTACCTACACACTGGACTCTACCCACACACTGGACTCCACCCACACACTGGACTCTACCCACACACTGGACTCTACCCACACACTGGACTCTACCCGCACACTGGACTCTACCCGCACACTGGACTCTACCCGCACACTGGACTCCACCCGCACACTGGACTCCACCCGCACACTGGACTCCACCCACACACTGGACTCTACCCACACACTGGACTCTAACCGCACACTGGACTCTACCCGCACACTGGACTCTACCCGCACACTGGACTCTACCCGCACACTGGACTCTACCCACACACTGGACTCTACCCACACACTGGACTCTACCCACACACTGGACTCTACCTACACACTGGACTCTACCCACACACTGGACTCTACCCACACACTGGACTCTACCCACACACTGGAATCTACCCACACACACTGACTCTGCTCACACACTCAGACATACATACACTGACACCTCAACACACACATATAAACACGCACACACTTAATATACCTCCACACACAAAAACATACACACACACGCTGATGCTACAGCTCAGTCTATTAACTATCCTGTTGCCTAGTCACTTTACCCCTACCTATATGTACATATCTACCTCAATTACCTCTTATCCCTGCACATAGACTCAGTACTGGTACTCCCTGTATATATCCATGTTTTTACCTGGTACTCCCTGTATATAGCCATGTTATTACCTGGTACTCCCTGTATATAGCCATGTTATTACCTGGTACTCCCTGTATATAGCCATGTTATTACCTGGTACTCCCTGTATATATCCATGTTATTACCTTGTACTCCCTTTATATAGCCATGTTATTACCTGGTACTCCCTGTATATAGCCATGTTATTACCTGGTACTCCCTGTATATAGCCATGTTGTTACCTGGTACTCCCTGTATATAGCCATGTTATTACCTGGTACTCCCTGTATATAGCCATGTTATTACCTGGTACTCCCTGTATATAGACATGTTATTACCTGGAACTCCCTGTATATAGCCGCGTTGTTACCTGGTACTCCCTGTATATAGCTGTTATTACCTGGTACTCCCTATATATAGCTATGTTATTACCTGGTACTCACTGTATATAGCCATGTTATTACCTGGTGCTCCCTATATATAGCTATGTTATTACCTGGTACTCCCTGTATATAGCCATGTTATTACCTGGTTCTCCCTATATATAGACATGTTATTACCTGGTACTCCCTGTATATAGCCATGTTATTACCTGGTTCTCCCTATATATAGACATGTTATTACCTGGTACTCCCTATATATAGCTATGTTATTACCTGGTACTCCCCGGAATATATAGCCATGTTATTACCTGGTACTCCCTGTATATAGCCATGTTATTACCTGGTACTCCCTGTATATAGCCATGTTATTACCTGGTAGTCCCTGTATATAGACATGTTATTACCTGGTACTCCCTGTATATAGCCATGTTATTACCTGGTGCTCCCTGTATATTGCCATGTTATTACCTGGTACTCCCTGTATATAGCCATGTTATTAACTGGTACTCCCTGTATATAGCCACGTTATTACCTGGTACTCCCTGTATATAGCCATGTTATTACCTGGTACTCCCTGTATATAGCCATGTTATTACCTGGTACTCCCTGTATATAGCCATGTTATTACCTAATACTCCCTGTATGTAGCCATGTTATTACCTGGTACTCCCTGTATATAGCCATGTTATTACCTGGTACTCCCTGTATATAGCCATGTTGTTACCTGGTACTCCCAGTATATAGCCATGTTATTACCTGGTACTCCCTGTATATATCCATGTTATTACCTGGTACTCCCTGTATATAGACATGTTATTACCTGGTACTCCCTGTATATATCCATGTTATTACCTGGTACTCCCTGTATATATCCATGTCATTACCTGATACTCCCTGTATATAGACATATTATTACCTGGTACTCCCTGTATATAGCCACGTTATTACCTGGTACTCCCTGTATAAAGCCATGTTGTTACCTGGTACTCCCTGTATATAGCCAATTTATTACCTAATACTCCCTGTATGTAGCCATGTTATTACCTGGTACTCCCTGTATATAGACATATTATTACCTGGTACTCCCTGTATATAGCCACGTTATTACCTGGTACTCCCTGTATAAAGCCATGTTGTTACCTTGTACTCCCTGTATATAGCCATGTTATTACCTGGTACTCCCTATATATAGCTATGTTATTACCTGGTACTCCCCGGAATATATAGCCATGTTATTTCCTAGTACTCCCTGTATATAGCCATGTTATTACCTGGTACTCCCTGTATATAGCCATGTTATTACCTGGTACTCCCTGTATATAGCCATGTTATTACCTGGTACTCCCCGGAATATATAGCCATGTTATTACCTGGTACTCCCTGTATATAACCATGTTATTACCTGGTACACCCTGTATATAGCCATGTTATTACCTGGTACTCCCCATATATAGCCATGTTATTACCTGGTACACCCCATATTTAGACATGTTATTACCTGGTACACCCTGTATATAGCCATGTTATTACCTGGTACTCCCTGTATATAGCCATGTTATTACCTGGTACTCCCCGGAATATATAGCCATGTTATTACCTGGTACTCCCTGTATATAACCATGTTATTACCTGGTACACCCTGTATATAGCCATGTTATTACCTGGTACTCCCCATATATAGCCATGTTATTACCTGGTACTCCCCATATATAGCCATTTTATTACCTGGTACTCCCCATATATAGACATGTTATTACCTGGTACACCCTGTATATAGCCATGTTATTACCTGGTACTCCCCATATATAGCCATGTTATTACCTGGTACTCCCTGTATATAGACATGTTATTACCTGGTACTCCCTGTATATAGCCATGTTATTACCTGGTACTCCCTGTATATAGCCATGTTATTACCTGGTACTCCCTGTATATAGCCATTTTATTACCTGGTACTCCCCATATATAGACATGTTATTACCTGGTACTCCCCATATATAGCCATGTTATTACCTGGTGCTCCCCATATATAGCCATGTTATTTTAAAATTGTATTTGTCACATGGTTGTTAATGATGTTTCTGCCACATGTCTTAGTAAGCCAAGAGAGACATGCATTATCCCTCCCTCCCTCCCTCCCTCCCTCCCTCCCTCCCTCCCTCCCTCCCTCCCTCCCTCCCTCCCTCCCTCCCGTGTATGTGTGTGTAATGTAAAGGTTATAAGACTGACGCGTCACATCAGGATCTCTGTGATTTAACTATATATTTCACATTTGACCCTAGGACATCCAGTACTAACATCCATCTACACTCACTAACCTTAGTCTTTTTTATTTGAAGAACAAATAGTCTTGGTTATAGCTGAGCTCATTCCTCCCAATCACAATGTGAAGTCCCTCACAGTAACAGTCCCAAAATCTCTCCTTTCTCTGAAAGTGTACACTCGTTCACTACTTTCCACAAATCTAGAAGCATAGGAAAGTGGAGGCATGGGCTAGTGAGAGTCTCCACCATATTTCTTATACCAGTCATTTCCTTTTTAATCAGCAAAGGGAAGTGAACAAGTGCACACTTTGGGAGGTAGGAGAGATAATTGAGATGTCCACAGTATTCAGAGGAGAGCTCTCTGGAATGGGAATACAGATAAGAATGTCATAAGCTGTCAGAAGATGATGGTAATTGTTGTTTGTGTTCGGAGTGTGTTACTAGGTCAGTCTATGCTGCTGGTTGTGTTGTTGATGGTGATGTATAAATGGCAAATTATTTGAATTTGAACTGGCTTTGTGTGTGTGTGTGTATGTGTGTGTGTGTGTGTGTGTGTGTGTGTGTGTGTGTGTGTGTGTGTGTGTGTGTGTGTGTGTGTGTGTGTGTGTGTGTGTGTGTGTGTGTGTGTGTGTGTGTGTGTGTGTGTGAAACACATTATGCCTTTCTAACAAAATGACTCCTCGTTCATAACAAGCCTCTAGGACTAAGTAAAGCTCTAATGCTCTCGCCATCATTTCAGTACTATGAACATTACGAGCATTTCAGTATGACTCATGTACTCTCATTTGATTACGGACATTTCCGGTCATTTCAGTTAGCCTCTCTAAAATTGGTGCCGCATTTGAGGAATATTCACCGTTGTCAAAAGCTCACAATATCAAAGTGGTTCTTTGCAGTATTCTTCTCATGTTTGGGTTATTTTGATGCTAGCATTCAGGCTTCCTCCTCACAGCAGTGGTGCTGCCTTTCAGGAATACTCAACCATGTCAACAACACACGGTATATCAGGGTGGTAGCTACTGTACTCTATGTTTCATAGGTTTGGGTTATTTTGATGCTTGTATTCAGGCTTCCTCCTCACAGCAGTGGTGCTGCCTTGGGACACCCATCCTTCAACAGACAGTAGTACCAGGGGGTACTGGGATGTGCTGTTTCTTAGGTTCAAGTTATTTTGATGCTAGGATCCAGACAGTAGTACCAGGGGGTACTGGGATGGTAAGGTTTGGGTAATAATCATGCTACAGTAGCTGTTATACAGTGCCTTCGGAAAGACTTCAGACCCCTTGACTTTTTCCACATTTTGTTAGGTTACAGCCATATTCTAAAATTGATTCAAATATTTTTTCCACCCTCATCAATCTTTACACAATACCCAATAATGACAAAGCAAAACCAGGTTTTCAGAAATGTTTGCTAATTTATTAAACATAAAAAACTGAAATACTACATTGACATAAGTATTCAGACCCTTTACTCAGTACTTTGTTGAAGCACCTTTGGTAGCGATTACAGCATCAAGTCTTCTTGGGTATGATGCTACAAGCTTGGCACACCTGTATTTGGGGAGTTACTCCCATTCTTCTCTGCAGATCCTCTCAAGCTCTATCAGGTTGGATGGGGAGCGTTGCTGCACAGCTATTTTCAGGTCTCTCCAGAGATGTTCAAGTCTGGGCTCTGGCTGGGCCACTCAAGAACAGATACTTCAGATACTTGTCCCGAAGCCACTCTTGTGTTGTCTTGGCTGTGTGCTGAGGTTCGTTGTCCTGTTGGAAGGTGAACCTTCGCCTCAGTCTGAGGTCCTGAGCGCTCTGGAGCAGGTTTTCATCAAGGATCTCTCTGTACTTTGCTGCGTTCATCTTTTCCTCGATCCTGATTCGTCTCCCAGTCCCTGCCGCTGAAAAACATCCCCACAGCATGATGCTGCCACCACCATGCTTCACCGTAGGGATGGTGTCAGGTTTCCTCCAGATGTGACGCTTGGCATTCAGGCCAAAGAGTTCCATCTTGGTTTCATCAGACCAGAGAATCTTGTTTCTCATGGTCTGAGAGAGTCTTTAGGTGCCTTTTGTCAAACTCCAATTGGGCTGTCATGTGCCTTTTACTGAGGAGTGGCTTCCGTCTGGCAACTCTACCATAAAAGCCTGATTGGTGGAGTGCTGCAGAGATGGTTGTCCTTCTGGAAGGTTCTCCCATCTCCACAGAGTGACCATCGGGTTCTTGGTCACCTCCATGACCAAGGCCCTTCTCCCCCGACTGCTCAATTTGGCCGGGTGGCCAGCTCTAGGAAGAGTCTTGGTGGTTCCAAACTTCTTCTATTTAAGAATGATGGAGGCCGCTGTGTTCTTGGCGACCTTCAATGCTGCAGATATTTTTGATACCCTTCCCCAGATCTGTGCCTCGACACAATCCTGTCTCGGAGCTCTACTGACAATTCCTTCCACCTCATGGCTTGGTTTTGCTCTGACATGCACTGTCAACTGTGGGACCTTATATAGACAGGTGTGTGCCTTTCCAAATCATGTCCAATCAATTGAATTTACCACAGGTTTGACTCCAATCAAGTTGTAGAAACATTGCAAGGATGATGTATGGAAACAGGATGCACCTGAGCTCCATTTTGAATCTCATAGCAAAGGGTCTGAATACTTATGTAAATAAGGTATATTGTTTATAATATTTAATATATTTGCTAAAATTCTACAAACCTGTTTTCACCTTGTCACTATGGGGTATTGTGTGTAGAATGCTGAGGATTTCTTATTTATTTAATCAATTTTAGTATAAGGCTGTAATGTAACAAAATGTGGAATAAGTCAAGGGGTCTGAATACTTTCCAAAGGCACTGTAAACTCTTTCATAGGAACATCCATCCTTCAACACATTAGCATCGGGTGGGGTTCTGTGCTGTGCTGTTTCTTAGGTTTGGGTTATTTTGTTGCTTGCTAGGCCTCCTTATCCTATCACTGCTGATGTTCTATTTATAGTTCTACAGTTTGGCATAGCTTCACCACCATACCCTCCCTTTGAGGGACTGAGACATTCCTCCATTTCCATCCAACTCACAGCCCATCCTGGTCCATATTGGAGTGTGTGTGTGTGTGTGTGTGGAAACCAGGAAATTGATCAGATATGAATCAGATGTTAATCAGAAACATCTACTCAGGAAAATGAGAATGAGGGTTTTCTTTTCTTTGACACTGATGGTGCTTTAAGGGTGAGGCATTTCCTATGTGGAACCCAATGACATCGTTATGTGAGAAATTACATTTTGGTGTTTCTCCTGCTCGTCTCTGAAATCGACACAATCTACAATTCACTTGTCACTAGTTCTATAGTACAGTACCAATCGTTTGAATATTACAGTGTGTCTGTCTATATAACCCAGATATGATATACTGTAGGGATGGTCAGATTTGAACCATGTGATATTTAGAAAAGCATCTTATCTTTGAGCCCAGTGTGCTAGCTCCTAGACTGCAGCTGATAGCGTTCAGCTATCATGAAGTATCAATCACATGTATTTATAAAGTGCTATAGAGAAACCCAGCCTAAAACCCCAAAGAGCAAGCAATGCAGATGTAGAAGAAAGTATTAGCCTACCATGGAGTGTTACTACTGCAGCTGATAGTATTATGCTATCATTAAGCATTAGGCTATCATTAAGCATTAGGCTATCATTAAGCATTAGGCTATCATTAAGCATTAGGCTATCATTAAGCATTAGGTTATCATTAAGCATTAGGCTATCATGAAGCATTAGTCTAGCATTAAGCATTAGGCTATCATTATGTATTAGGCTATCATGAAGCATTAGGCTATCATTAAGCATTAGGCTATCATTAAGCATTAGGCTATCATTAAGCATTAGGTTATCATTAAGCATTAGGCTATCATGAAGCATTAGTCTAGCATTAAGCATTAGGCTATCATTATGTATTAGGCTATCATGAAGCATTAGGCTATCATTAAGCATTAGGCTATCATTAAGAATTAGGCTATCATTAAGCATTAGGCTATCATTAAGCATTCGGCTATCATTAAGCATTTGGCTATCATTAAGCATTAGGCTATCATTAAGCATTAGGCTATCATTAAGTATTAGGCTATCATTAAGCATTAGGCTATCATTAAGTATTAGACTATCATTAAGCATTAGGTTATCATTAAGTATAAGGCTATCATTAAGTAGTATGCTATCATTAAGTATTAGGCTATCATTAAGTATTAGGCTATCATTAAGTAGTATGCCATCATTAAGTGTTAGGCTATCATTAAGTATTATGCTATCATTAAGTATTAGGCTATCATTAAGTAGTATGCTATCATTAAGTATTAGGCCATCATTACGTATTAGGCTATCATTAGGTAGTATGCTATCATTAAGTATTAGGCTATCATTAAGTATTAGACTATCATTAAGTATCAGGCTATCATGAAGCATTAGGCTATCATTAAGTATTAGGCTATCATGAAGCATTAGGCTATCATGAAGCATTAGGCTATCATTAAGTATTAGGCTATCATGAAGCATTAGGCTATCATGAAGCATTAGGCTATCATGAAGCATTAGGCTATCATGAAGCATTAGGCTAGCATTAAGCATTAGGCTATCATTAAGTATTAGGCTATCATGAAGCATTAGGCTATCATTAAGCATTAGGCTATCATGAAGCATTAGGCTATCATTAAGTATTAGGCTATCATGAAGCATTAGGCTATCATTAAGTATTAGGCTATCATGAAGCATTAGGCTAGCATTAAGCATTAGGCTATCATTAAGCATTAGGCTATCATGAAGCATTAGGCTATCATTAAGCATTAGGCTATCATGAAGCATTAGGCTATCATTAAGTATTAGGCTATCATGAAGCATTAGGCTATCATGAAGCATTAGGCTATCATTAAGTATTAGGCTATCATGAAGCATTAGGCTATCATGGAGTATTACTACTGCAGCTCATAGCATTAGTTTGGATCCGGCTCCACCTGAGAATGTGGGTCATCACGGAAATAGCAGCATGGTGGAATTCTACACTTCTAAGGGGGCTGTGGGTCAATGTGACAATGGTTGGAGAGAAGAGGGGGTGGAGGAGAGGAAAGATTAGAGGAAGAGAAAGAGGAGAGGGAGAGGAGATAAAGGGGAGGGAGGGGAAGAGGAGAGGAAGGAAAAAGGAGAGGAAAGGAGAGAAAAGGGGAGGAGAAGAGAGGAAATTAAATGGCAGAGGAGAGGAAAGGAGAGGAAAGGGAGGGGAGGGGAAGGGGATGGGGGTGGAGAATAGGGGGAGGAGAGGAGAGGAAAGGAGAGGAGAGGGGAGAGGAGAGGAGACGGGTGGAGGGGAGGGGAAGGGAGGGGAGGGGAGGAGAGGAGGAAAAGGGGAAGGAGAGGAGAGGAGGGAATGGGGAAGGGAGGAGAGGAGGAGGAGAGGAAGGAGAGGAGAGGAGGGAATGGGGAAGGGAGGAGAGGAGGAGGAGAGGAAGGGAAAGAGGAGAGGGAGAGGAGGGGAGGAGAGTGGGAGGAGGGGGAGAGGAGGGGGAGGGGGGGAGGAGAGGACAGAAGAGGTTAGGGGAGGAGATGAGTATCCAGCAGACTGAAACCATCAGTTAGACTCCCCATAGTACTGCCCTTGCAGCATCACACCTGTGTGTCCTTGGGATCTTTTTTGGGAGCATTTTGTTTGAATATGTCTCCTATGATGTGGGTGGACATAATCGTGTCATTAAAGATCTCAGAGCAGTTTCTCCATCCTTTCAGAAGATTTTTTTAAAAACTGCCCACTTGATGTATAAGAAAATACACAATCACCGACAGTAACACATGCTATATCTAAGATGTGTCAACAACTACGTGGGATACAGAAAGTGAAGCTTGGGGAAAATGATCTATTTATTTTATGCAAGTATGTCCAACCTGTAGGTCCCTGTGCAAGAACCCTGAAGAAATGTGACAGACTTTTCACTCTGCAATTTCTCCAATAGACAGGCAGAGACAGGACAAGACAGACACCTCTCTCCAGGCAGAGACAGGCCAAGACATACACCTCTCTCCAGGCAGAGACAGGCCAAGACATACACCTCTCTCCAGGTAGAGACAGGCCAAGACATATGCCTCTCTCCAGGCAGAGACAGGACAAGACAGACACCTCTCTCCAGGTAGAGACAGGCCAAGACAGACACCTCTCTCCAGGTAGAGACAGGACAAGACAGACACCTCACTCCAGGAAGTGACCGGCCAAGACAGACACCTCTCTCCAGGTAGAGACAGGACAAGACAGACACCTCTCTCCAGGTAGAGACAGGACAAGACAGACACCTCACTCCAGGCAGAGACAGGCCAAGACATACACCTCTCTCCAGGTAGAGACAGGACAAGACAGACACCTCTCTCCAGGCAGAGACAGGCCAAGACATACACCTCTCTCCAGGTAGAGACAGGACAAGACAGACACCTCTCTCCAGGTAGAGACAGGACAAGACAGACACCTCTCTCCAGGTAGAGACAGGACAAGACAGACACCTCTCTCCGGGTAGAGACAGGCCAAGACAGACACCTCTCTCCAGGTAGAGACAGGACAAGACAGACAACTCTCTCCAGGTAGAGACAGGACGACACAGACAGCCTGTAGGAAACCATCAGTTCACTCTAGACTACAGGTGAATAATGACATAATAGAGCCATCAGTTCTCTCTAGACTACAGGTGAATAATGACATAATAGAGCCATCAGTTCTCTCTAGACTACAGGTGAATAATGACATAATACAACCATCAGTTCACTCTAGACTACAGGTGAATAATGACATAATAGAACCATCAGTTCACTCTAGACTACAGGTGAATAATGACATAATACAACCATCAGTTCTCTCTAGACTACAGGTGAATAATGACATAATAGAGCCATCAGTTCACTCTAGACTACAGGTGAATAATGTCATAATAGAGCCATCAGTTCTCTTTAGACTACAGGTGAATAATGACATAATAGAGCCATCAGTTCACTCTAGACTACAGGTGAATAATGACATAATACAACCATCAGTTCACTCTAGACTACAGGTGAATAATGACATAATAGAACCATCAGTTCACTCTAGACTACAGGTGAATAATGACATAATAGAGCCATCAGTTCACTCTAGACTACAGGTGAATAATGACATAATAGAACCATCAGTTCACTCTAGACTACAGGTGAATAATGACATAATAGAGCCATCAGTTCACTCTAGACTACAGGTGAATAATGACATAATACAACCATCAGTTCACTCTAGACTACAGGTGAATAATGACATAATACAACCATCAGTTCACTCTAGACTACAGGTGAATAATGACATAATAGAACCATCAGTTCACTATAGACTACAGGTGAATAATGACATAATACAACCATCAGTTCACTCTAGACTACAGGTGAATAATGACATAATAGAGCCATCAGTTCACTCTAGACTACAGGTGAATAATGACATAATAGAACCATCAGTTCACTCTAGACTACAGGTGAATAATGACATAATACAACCATCAGTTCACTCTAGACTACAGGTGAATAATGACATAATAGAACCATCAGTTCACTCTAGACTACAGGTGAATAATGACATAATATAACTGGTCTGTTCACCCTAGACTACAGGTGAATAATGACATAATACAACCATCAGTTCACTCTAGACTACAGGTGAATAATGACATAATAGAACCATCAGTTCACTCTAGACTACAGGTGAATAATGACATAATACAACCATCAGTTCACTCTAGACTACAGGTGAATAATGACATAATAGAGCCATCAGTTCACTCTAGACTACAGGTGAATAATGACATAATAGAGCCATCAGTTCACTCTAGACTACAGGTGAATAATGACATAATATAACCATCAGTTCACTCTAGACTACAGGTGAATAATGACATAATAGAGCCATCAGTTCACTCTAGACTACAGGTGAATAATGACATACTAGAACCATCAGTTCACTCTAGACTACAGGTGAATAATGACATAATAGAACCATCAGTTCACTCTAGACTACAGGTGAATAATGACATAATAGAACCATCAGTTCACTCTAGACTACAGGTGAATAATGACATAATAGGACCATCAGTTCACTCTAGACTACAGGTGAATAATGACATAATAGAACCATCAGTTCACTCTAGACTACAGGTGAATAATGACATAATACAACCATCAGTTCACTCTAGACTACAGGTGAATAATGACATAATACAACCATCAGTTCACTCTAGAGTACAGGTGAATAATGACATAATAGAACCATCAGTTCTCTCTAGACTACAGGTTAATAATGACATAATAGAACCATCAGTTCTCTCTAGACTACAGGTTAATAATGACATAATAGAACCATCAGTTCTCTCTAGACTACAGGTTAATAATGACATAATAGAACCATCAGTTCTCTCTAGACTACAGGTGAATAATGACATAATAGAACCATCAGTTCTCTCTAGACTACAGGTTAATAATGACATAATACAACCATCAGTTCACTCTAGACTACAGGTGAATAATGACATAATAGAACCATCAGTTCACTCTAGACTACAGGTGAATAATGACATAATACAACCATCAGTTCACTCTAGACTACAGGTGAATAATGACATAATACAACCATCAGTTCACTCTAGACTACAGGTGAATAATGTCATAATAGAGCCATCAGTTCACTCTAGACTACAGGTGAATAATGACATAATAGAACCATCAGTTCACTCTAGACTACAGGTGAATAATGACATAATACAACCATCAGTTCACTCTAGACTACAGGTGAATAATGACATAATACAACCATCAGTTCTCTCTAGACTACAGGTGAATAATGACATAATAGAACTGGTCTGTTCACCCTAGACTACAGGTGAATAATGACATAATAGAACCATCAGTTCTCTCTAGACTACAGGTGAATAATGACATAATACAACCATCAGTTCACTCTAGACTACAGGTGAAT
Source organism: Salmo trutta (assembly GCF_901001165.1). Taxonomy (NCBI): domain Eukaryota; kingdom Metazoa; phylum Chordata; class Actinopteri; order Salmoniformes; family Salmonidae; genus Salmo; species Salmo trutta. Next base: position 33,266,399 of record NC_042969.1, on the reverse strand, counting down.
AATGATATAATAAAATCATCAGTTCACTCTAGACTACAGGTGAATAATGACATAATAGAACCATCAGTTCACTCTAGACTACAGGTGAATAATGACGTAATAGAACTGGTCTGTTCACTCTAGACTACAGGTGAATAATGACATAATAGAGCCATCAGTTCACTCTAGACTACAGGTGAATAATGACATAATAGAATCATCAGTTCTCTCTAGACTACAGGTGAATAATGACATAATAGAGCCATCAGTTCACTCTAGACTACAGGTGAATAATGACATAATAGAACCATCAGTTCACTCTAGACTACAGGTGAATAATGACATAATACAACCATCAGTTCACTCTAGACTACAGGTGAATAATGACATAATAGAGCCATCAGTTCACTCTAGACTACAGGTGAATAATGACATAATACAACCATCAGTTCACTCTAGACTACAGGTGAATAATGACATAATACAACCATAATTTCACTCTAGACTACAGGTGAATAATGACATAATAGAGCCATCAGTTCACTCTAGACTACAGGTGAATAATGACATAATAGAACCATCAGTTCACTCTAGACTACAGGTGAATAATGACATAATACAACCATCAGTTCACTCTAGACTACAGGTGAATAATGACATAATACAACCATCAGTTCTCTCTAGACTACAGGTGAATAATGACATAATAGAACTGGTCTGTTCACCCTAGACTACAGGTGAATAATGACATAATAGAACCATAAGTTCTCTCTAGACTACAGGTGAATAATGACATAATGCAACCATCAGTTCACTCTAGACTACAGGTGAATAATGACATAATAGAATCATCAGTTCACTCTAGACTACAGGTGAATAATGACATAATAGAACCATCAGTTCACTCTAGACTACAGGTGAATAATGACATAATACAACCATCAGTTCACTCTAGACTACAGGTGAATAATGACATAATACAACCATCTGTTCACTCTAGACTACAGGTGAATAATGACATAATAGAGCCATCAGTTCACTCTAGACTACAGGTGAATAATGACATAATAGAACCATCAGTTCACTCTAGACTACCGGTGAATAATGACATAATAGAGCCATCAGTTCACTCTAGACTACAGGTGAATATTGCCATAATAGAACCATCAGTTCACTCTAGAGCTGTGAAGAGTGAACTAATACTGTAGAATAGAAATGTTGGGGGGAATAAAGAATGGAACAAGAGAGTATCATTGAGGATAAGACAGAAGGACGGAAGGAAGAGGTGAGATTGAGAAGAAACAAGAGGAAAATGAGTAGGTTGGAGAAAGGTAAGCCCTGGATAAGTCTTGTGACAAGAGGGGCTTAGAGTACAGGTGGGAAAAGTCTTTCAAACAGCTATATCCTGCCAAGTTGTTTTGATTCATTCTACGGATGGACATCTAGCTGCAGCTCTACCTTCTCATTTGGATCTCTTTTACAAAGACACCAAATGCTGTTGAATTGAATCACTGCAATGCAATGCACCAATATCAGGTCTGTTAAGTCAGGTGGGTAGCATTTTCATGTTTTTCTCCATTCTGCCAAATTTCAATGCCAGCGGGATGAGATATTACTAAATGATTCAACAGATTCTGACACTTGTGGAAATGACTGACATTCTCATCGTCTATTCTCTTTCAATCTGAGACTTTCATTCCAGGGTCTGATCTGTATATATTTCATTCCAGGGTCTGATCTGTATATATTTCATTCCAGGGTCTGATCTGTATATATTTCATTCCAGGGTCTGATCTGTATATATTTCATTCCAGGGTCTGATCTGTATATATTTCATTCCAGGGTCTGATCTGTATATATTTCATTCCAGGGTCTGATCTGTATATATTTCATGCAGTGAGAGATCACAAAGAATTTCACAACTCCGAAGCAAACTATCAAAACAAGAAACCAGCAGCCCTGTCATCATTATCACCAGCTTTTTGATTACATGGCCTTTTGATGCCAGTTGGATTTGATTACATGGCCTTTTGATGCCAGTTGGATTTGATTACATGGCCTTTTGATGCCAGTTGGATTTGATTACATGGCCTTTTGATGCCAGTTGGATTTGAATACATGACCTTTTGATGCCAGTTGGATTTGATTACATGACCTTTTGATGCCAGTTGGATTTGATTACATGACCTTTTGATGCCAGTTGGATTTGATTACATGGCCTTTTGATGCCAGTTGGATTTGAATACATGACCTTTTGATGCCAGTTGGATTTGATTACATGACCTTTTGATGCCAGTTGGATTTGATTACATGACCTTTTGATGCCAGTTGGATTTGATTACATGACCTTTTGATGCCAGTTGGATTTGATTACATGGCCTTTTGATGCCAGTTGGATTTGATTACATGGCCTTTTGATGCCAGTTGGATTTGATTACATGGCCTTTTGATGCCAGTTTGATTTGATTACATGGCCTTTTGATGCCAGTTGGATTTGATTACATGGCCTTTTGATGCCAGTTGGATTTGATTGCCTGCACAGAACCCGATATTGAAAAGGTTATTGTGTAATTACAAGAGGTCCATCTTCATCTGCATGACCATACAATGCCCTGATACCTGACGATCCTGTACTACTAGAACATTGACTTCATATGACTTCATTTTGGTGGTTTCGTTTTACTGAAGGCGATAGCCAAATCGGCATACTCTGAGGGAATGTGCACGGTAGAGACTTGGTCTGGACTCTCCACCGTAGTCGCACCGACGGAAACCCCTATGCATCTGCCCAAGCACTCCTTTGACCACCCCTTAAGAGCCCTCTGTCTCCACGAAATCTTAGGGTTGTGAGTGGCTAGCCAGGGGATCCCTAGTACCACCGGGAACACCAGGGAATCAATGAGGAAGAGACTGATACTCTCCTCATGGTTGACTGTCTAAGGCGTGCACGGGGAAGGGTTGGTCCAGCTGGACCAAGGGAATCCCTAACTTAGCGGCGACCCCACGGTCCATAAAACTCCCTGCCGCGCCTGAATCGAGCGCCATAAGCCGGGAGTGAGGGCAAAAAGTGGGAAAGGACACTAACGCATACATGTGACTGACAGGGTTGGTCTGGGTGAGGCTGGTGCTGGCTCTGCCTGCCCTCTAGACGCTCTGCCTGCCCTCTAGACTCCCAGGTGTGCTCCTCCAGCACCGGTCCACAGTGTGTCCTCTGCGACCACAGGCGGTACCGGAGAGGGCTCCTCCTCCGGTCTTCCTGGCTGCAGCCCCCCCTATCTCCATAGGCGTGGGAGCAGGAGGGCTGGGAAGTGGAATGAGCAGGGCCCGGTTCGGATGCCCGCGGGCAGCCAGCAGATTGTCCAAACGGATAGACAGGTCAATCAGCTGGTCCAGGGTGATGGTCGTGTCCCTACAGGTTAACTCCCAGCGGACATCCTCCCTCAAACTACACCGGTAGTGATCTATAAGGGCCCTCTCATTCCACCCCGCTCCAGCGGCCAGGGTCCGGAACTCAAGAGCAAAGGCCTGCGCGCTCAATGTCTCCTGTCTCAGGTGGAATAGCCGCTCTCCCCTCCGGGGGATGATCAAACACTGCCCGGAAGCGGCGGGTGAACTCCGCGTAGTTGTCCCTGGCTGAGTCCGGACTCTCCCAAACGGCGTTGGCCCATACCAGGGCTCTACCCGTGAGACACAAGACGAGGACGCTGACACTCTCCTCCCCCGAGGGAGGAGGACGGACGTTCGCCAGGTATAACTCCAGCTGGAGTAGGAAGCCCTTACACCCAGCGGCCGTCCCATCGTACTCCCTGGGGGGGTACGAGTTTCACCCCGCTGGCACTGGGTGCTGTGGGTGCAGGTTGGGGTGCCGGCTGTTGAACCGCCTGGTCAGTGGGGCGGTTCAACAGCCGCTTCGGTCCCATCTCTCCAGGCGCGCCAGCACCTTTTCCATGGTGGTACCCAGACGGTGGAGAAGGGCGGAGTGTTGAGCGACCCTCTATTCCATGGACGGGGCTGGCGCTGAAGCTCTTGCTGACTCCATTTATTAAGGTGCAGGATTCTGTCACAAGGTGTGGCTCAAGGAAGCAGGAGAGGTAGAGTCAAGCGCAGGAGACAGATGATTCCGTGAATACTTCTTTAATATATCCACACTAAAAAAATACAAGCACGGTCGGGCAGGGCGTATAAATAAAACGCACCACCCTCTCCAAACATAACGCAGGGACGCAGCCCAATATAAACTCAGCGTAAAACACTGGCAGATGAAAAACACAGACCCTCACTTCCAAACATGAGCCCTGACAAAAACAATCCCGCACAAAACACAAACCTACCTAGCTAGCCTAAATACCACCCCCACTAACAACTAATACAAAACAGGTGCATGCCTATCCTAGACCTAACTAACAGAACGTGAAACAGAGGATGGGTGGCAGCTAGTAGGCCGGCGACGACGACCGCCGAGCGCCGCCCGGGCGAGGAGGGGCGCCACCTTCCGTAGGTGTCGTGACAGGTATTTTTCATCCTATAGCTTGTTCTCCATCTTCTTTTTAAATAGTGAGGCAACATGTTTTCAGAGCTTTTATTTCCATGACTGATCAAAACTCATTGTCTCATGCTCTCTCTTCTCTCTGCAACAGACATATTGTAAAGGGGTGCGTAACTGGTGGCAGTGAAGTCAGACGCAGGAGACAGAACTAGGTAATAGCCGGAGCAGTTTAATTTCAAAACCAACGGCATGAAGAAATAACCAACATGGGTACAAAACCCGAAGCACACCAGTAAACATGTGCACAAGCACTTACAACAAACAATTCCACACAAAGACATGGGGGGAAGATAGGGTTAAATACACATCACTTAATGACGGAAATGAGAACCAGGTGTGTAGGAAAACAAAACAAAACAAATGGAAAATGAAAAGTGGATTGACGATGGCTAGAAGACCGGTGACGCCGACCGCCGAATGCCGCCCGAACAAGGAGAGGAACTTCGGTGGAAGTCGTGACACATATAGTGAGCAATATGTTAGGAACATCAAATCACAATAAAATCGCAGTATCGAATCGCAATACATATAGAATTGTGAGAATCGTGAGAATCGCAGCACATATCGGCACCTAAGTATCATGATAATATGATATCGTGAGGTCCCTGGGAATTCCCAGCCCTAGTATCGACACTGTGATCTAGGATGTGACAGAACATTTCAGTTGGTCAGTCTCCAGAACGGTGATGAAGAAGAAGAAAGTACAGAACACTGTCCCAATAAAGTGTATCTCTCTCTTTGTTCCCCTGCTGTGTGTATCTGAGGCAGGAAGAGGACTAGCATGGATTGTGCATGTTATTACAAAAGACTGAAATGTGACATATTTCCCCAGGGAGAAGCTGCTTTCTGCTGCTTTGGTCTATGTCCTAAATGGCACCCTATTCCCTTTCAAAGTAGTGCACTATAAAGGAAAGCTGCCATTTGGGACATAACCTTCGTGTCTCTGTGGCTCACTTTTCTCCTCATGTCGACGATACTCAACAACTGTTACAAAACCCTCAGAACAGCTGCAACACATATAGAATTCTTCTGACCAATCAAATCGATTAGCAAAAGTTGAGAAGACCTTTGGGGACTTCTTTGTATGCTTAGTGTCTATACTCTTTGGTTTAATTCTCCAGAACAGTGTGAATGATAGGCTTGCGTGGTATATCAGTGTTTCCGCTGCACTCATTTAACAATGGCGCTCCGCCACAGCTAAATCATGGCCGCCACGCCAAAAAATTATGAAAAATGAAAGAATATTTCTGTCAAGGCGCATTTAGAAGATGCTAGAACAGTCTGTTTACTTTTTCTCTGACAACCCCATAGTAGAATTGTACATTTATTTACCCAGTCGCCTTGTTGTGTGTTCTATGCAAGAGAAATAGACCTCTCGAAGCGCATTCAAGTTACGAGTTCCATAGGGAGGGAAACCTGCATTCTGACATGCAGTCGATGCACAACAATCTTTACAATTGCGGGGAAAACAGCAGTTTTAATGACCTTTGTTAAAAAGAGGGTGTTCCCAGCTTTCCATTTCTGCTCTATTTATTTCTCAACTCCTAAATATGTGTGAACTACACCATTTTAAACCCAGAGTTTTTAGCAGCGTCATGGTTAAGCACAATACTGCTCCACAATTCACAGTGAGTGCATAGGGGAGAGTGGGGTTAAATGTACCACTGGTCAATTGTAGGGTAACATGGGGTAAACATCACCTTATCTCAATCATTTTTGGGGAGTGACTTGAGACGGTGAGACGGATGACATTTTTAGTTGAGGAAGAGTAATGGTAACCAGGGAAAGTGTTTTGGGAAAAAACTGTGACATGAAGTGGTTTCTGGGAGAAGTACAGGCAGGGGGTGTATTACCCCAGGTGGCATTTACCCCAAGTTACCCTAACAGGTAGGATCACCAGTGGAGGCTGCTGAGGGGAGGACGGCTCGTAATAATGGCTGGAACAGCGCAAATGTATTGGATACCATTCCACCTATTCAGCTCCTACCATTACCATGAGCCCGTCCTCCCCAATTATGGTGCCACCAACCTCTTGTAAGGCCTACATTATATTCACTGTGTTTATGCAAGTTTTTTGGGACATAAAATTCATCAATAGGATGTTAATATATTACATTTGGGATCATTGGGCTGCACTATGTAGGGATTTGGGTGGCATTTGTTATGAAGCCTAACACTAAAATTAGTACAGAGGCACTGTATTTAACCTAATTTACCGGGTTCGTTGGTTCATTAGAAAACACGTGGGTGTTAAAAATACACAAAAAAATACACAAAAAAGCCATCTATTTCCAGAATGCAAAAAAAATGTGCACAAGTAATAGCAAATTTCTAAAATATACTCCTAGCTAAATATAATAAAGTGTGCAAATGAAAATAAATAGCAAAGACAGGAAATCCAGCTCTTAAAGTTACACATAAATAAATAGGAGCTACCTCATGTCATTGTTGATGACTTTGGACATTTACAAGCGAATGTGAACGAGAGACATTGTGCTAATGAACTAAGTTTGGACGTATGCTTGTCTGAAGGAAGAACAGTACTGGCTCTGGAGCGACAATGTACATGCTGTGTCTGTGGGAAGTCGCTAGGGCAACTACACAAGGAAATCAAGATAGCAGTGGCAGCTGTATGGATTTCTCAACCCACGGCAGAAAGCTAACACTATATGATTCCCCGTCTCCTTATTAATTCAGCCACATAATAAGATAACTAGCATCTTAAACTGAAGGGTCGCGTTAGCACATCTTTTTCTTTTATTAAACACATAAGAAATATATTGCTGTGTTTTGTAAACGCAGATGTAAAATACTTCTTATTGTAACTTCCTGCTCGGCATCAGACTAATTTTGTGCTTCAGTTGCACTTCTAAACTCGGATGAGAATTCACAAACAGGCATTCTATCAGCTACTGTTCTCCATCATTCTATCAGCAGACAGCTCTCTGACTGATGTGGAGCTACTGTTCTCCATCATTCTATCAGCAGACAGCTCTCTGACTGATGTGGAGCTACTGTTCTCCATCATTCTATCAGCAGACAGCACTCTGACTAATGTGGAGCTACTGTTCTCCATCATTCTATCAGCAGACAGCACTCTGACTGATGTGGAGCTACTGTTCTCCATCATTCTATCAGCAGACAGCACTCTGACTGATGTGGAGCTACTGTTCTCCATCATTCTATCAGCAGACAGCACTCTGACTGATGTGGAGCTACTGTTCTCCATCATTCTATCAGCAGACAGCACTCTGACTGATGTGGCGCTACTGTTCTCCATCATTCTATCAGCAGACAGCACTCTGACTGATGTGGAGCTACTGTTCTCCATCATTCTTTCAGTAGACAGCACTCTGACTGATGTGGAGCTACTGTTCTCCATCATTCTATCAGCAGACAGCACTCTGACTGATGTGGAGCTACTGTTCTCCATCATTCTATCAGCAGACAGCACTCTGACTGATGTGGAGCTACTGTTCTCCATCATTCTATCAGTAGACAGCACTCTGACTGATGTGGAGCTACTGTTCTCCATCATTCTATCAGCAGACAGCACTCTGACTGATGTGGAGCTACTGTTCTCCATCATTCTATCAGCAGACAGCCCTCTGACTGATGTGGAGCTACTGTTCTCCATCATTCTATCAGCAGACAGCACTCTGACTGATGTGGAGCTACTGTTCTCCATCATTCTATCAGCAGACAGCTCTCTGACTGATGTGGAGCTACTGTTCTCCATCATTCTATCAGCAGACAGCACTCTGACTAATGTGGAGCTACTGTTCTCCATCATTCTATCAGCAGACAGCACTCTGACTGATGTGGAGCTACTGTTCTCCATCATTCTATCAGCAGACAGCACTCTGACTGATGTGGAGCTACTGTTCTCCATCATTCTATCAGCAGACAGCACTCTGACTGATGTGGAGCTACTGTTCTCCATCATTCTATCAGCAGACAGCACTCTGACTGATGTGGCGCTACTGTTCTCCATCATTCTATCAGCAGACAGCACTCTGACTGATGTGGAGCTACTGTTCTCCATCATTCTTTCAGTAGACAGCACTCTGACTGATGTGGAGCTACTGTTCTCCATCATTCTATCAGCAGACAGCACTCTGACTGATGTGGAGCTACTGTTCTCCATCATTCTATCAGCAGACAGCACTCTGACTGATGTGGAGCTACTGTTCTCCATCATTCTATCAGTAGACAGCACTCTGACTGATGTGGAGCTACTGTTCTCCATCATTCTATCAGCAGACAGCACTCTGACTGATGTGGAGCTACTGTTCTCCATCATTCTATCAGCAGACAGCCCTCTGACTGATGTGGAGCTACTGTTCTCCATCATTCTATCAGCAGACAGCACTCTGACTGATGTGGAGCTACTGTTCTCCATCATTCTATCAGCAGACAGCACTCTGACTAATGTGGAGCTACTGTTCTCCATCATTCTATCAGCAGACAGCACTCTGACTGATGTGGAGCTACTGTTATCCATCATTCTATCAGCAGACAGCACTCTGACTGATGTGGAGCTACTGTTCTCTGGTACTTTTCTTGTTGTAGCCGGACTACTTTTCTCTGGTAAAAAGCAAGATTAATTTTAAACTACATTCTTTCTATGATAAACATTAGAAATATGATGCCCATGCATAGTTTTTGCAAAAAAATACCTTACTTTTTAATTGTAAGCTCATTTACTTGTGTAGCTGCCAGCCAAATAACGTTGTACGTCTGTTGTCATCTGATGAAAACGAAGCTGTTTTCTGCTGAATGTGTTGCATTAATTTATTTTCTGTGATGAAAAACTGTAGGTGCACTTCACTGATCACTCTATTGAAGCAAAAAAAAACACAGTTGACTTTCAATATACAACACAACGTCCTGTCAATAATACCCAGCTGGAATCACCTGCTCCAGCTTTCTCCTGTTGTGCTATTTACAAACAAACACGTGATTGTCTCAACTGTTCTGGGGAACTATGGTAAACTTCATCATGTAAACTAATGTGACAGGAAACATGAAGAACGTAATCAAATCAAATCAAATCAAGTGTATTTATATAGCCCTTCTTACATCAGCTGATATCACAAAGTGCTGTACAGCCTAAAACCCCAAACAGCAAGCAATGCAGGTGTAGAAGCACGGTGGCTAGGAAAAACTCCCTAGAAAGGCCAAAACCTAGGAAGAAACCTAGAGAGGAACCAGGCTATGAGGGGTGGCCAGTCCTCTTCTGGCTGTGCCGGGTGGAGATTATAACAGCACATGGCCTAGATGTTCAAATGTTCATAAATGACCAGCATTGTCAAATAATAATAATCATAGTAGTTGTCGAGGGTGCAACAAGTCAGTAACACAAGAGTAAGTGTCAGTTGGCTTTTTCATAGCCGATCTTTGAGAGTATCTCTACCGCTCCTGCTGTCTCTAGAGAGTTGAAAACAGCAGGTCTGGGACAGGTAGCACGTCCGGTGAATAGGTCAGGGTTCCAGCAGGTCTGGGACAACAGGTCTGGGACAGGTAGCACGTCCGGTGAACAGGTCAGGGTTCCATAGCTGCAGGCAGAACAGTTGGAACTGGAGCAGCAGCACGGCCAGGTGAACTGGGGACAGCGAGGAGTCATCAAGCCAGGTAGTCCTGAGGCATGGTCCTAGGGCTCAGGTCCTCCGAGAGAGAGAAAGAAAGAAAGAAAAAGAGAGAATTAGAGAGAGCATATTTAAATTCACACAGGACACCGGAAAAGACAAGAGAAATACTCCAGTAATCTGTTTTATCTCCTGACTTATCGCACAAGTGGACTGCAGGTATTTACTTAATAAGTAGCTACAAATAAGAAAATATATTGAAAAACTTATAAGAAATAGTTTCAGCGGTATTGACGTTTTCGAAAAACTATAGTTTTCGAAAAACTATTTCCAAATACCCCGGTACACGGTATACGGTATATGGTATACTGTATACTGTATACGGTACACCGCCCAAGCCTAGTAGGGACTTACCAGAGAAACAGTGTCATCCATTTTCAGTTACCTCACATAAACTATATCCCTAGTAATACCAGCACTCAGAACTAAAGGCTGTGACGATGAGAGACTATGACCCTAGTAGTGATTGTATTGTACTAAAGGCTGTGACTATGACCCTAGTAGTGATTGTATTGTACTAAAGGCTGTTACTATGAGAGACTATGACCCTAGTAGTGATTGTATTGTACTAAAGGCTGTTACTATGAGAGACTATGACCCTAGTAGTAATTGTATTGTACTAAAGGCTGTGTCTATGACCCTAGTAGTGATTGTATTGTACTAAAGGCTGTTACTATGAGAGACTATAACCCTAGTGGTGATTGTATTGTACTAAAGGCTGTGACTATGACCCTAGTAGTGATTGTATTGTACTAAAGGCTGTGACTATGACCCTAGTAGTAATTGTATTGTACTAAAGGCTGTTACTATGAGAGACTATAACCCTAGTGGTGATTGTATTGTACTAAAGGCTGTTACTATGAGAGTCTATGACCCTAGTAGTGATTGTATTGTACTAAAGGCTGTGACTATGACCCTAGTAGTGATTGTATTGTACAAAAGGCTGTGACTATGACCCTAGTAATAATTGTATTGTACTAAAGGCTGTGACTATAACCCTAGTGGTGATTGTATTGTACTAAAGGCTGTTACTATGAGAGTCTATGACCCTAGTAGTGATTTTATTGTACTAAAGGCTGTGACTATGACCCTAGTAGTGATTGTATTGTACTAAAGGCTGTGACTATGACCCTAGTAATAATTGTATTGTACTAAAGGCTGTTACTATGAGAGACTATGACCCTAGTAGTGATTATATTGTACTAAAGGCTGTTACTATGAGAGACTATAACCCTAGTAGTGATTGAATTGTACTAAAGGCTGTGACTATGACCCTAATAATGATTGTATTGTACTAAAGGCTGTGACAATGAGAGACTATGACCCTAGTAGTGATTGTATTGTACTAAAGGCTGTGACTATGACCCTAGTGGTGATTGTATTGTACTAAAGGCTGTTACTATGAGAGACTATGACCCTAGTAGTGATTGAATTGTACTAAAGGCTGTGACTATGACCCTAGTAGTGATTGTGTTGTACTAAAGGCTGTGACGATGAGAGACTATGACCCTAGAAGTGATTGTATTGTACTAAAGGCTGTTACTATGAGATACTATGACCCTAGTAGTGATTGTATTGTAATTAAGGCTGTGTCTATGAGAGACTATGACCCTAGTATTGATTGTATTGTACTAAAGGCTGTTACTATGAGAGTATAGATCATAACGGGAAGAGTATAGATCGTCTCTCTCAGAGAGTACAGATCATCTCTCTCAGAGAGTATAGATCATCACGGGAAGAGTATAGATCGTCTCTCAGAGAGTATAGATCATCTCTCTCAGAGAGTATAGATCGTCTCTCTCAGCGAGTATAGATTGTCTCTCTCAGAGAGTATAGATCGTCATAGGAAGAGTATAGATCGTCTCTCTCAGAGAGTATAGATCGTCTCTCTCAGAGAGTATAGATCGTCTCTCTCAGAGAGTATAGATCGTCACAGGAAGAGTATAGATCGTCTCTCTCAGAGAGTATAGATCGTCACAGGAAGAGTATAGATTGTCTCTCTCAGAGAGTATAGATCGTCCCTGTCAGAGAGTATGGAATGTCTCTCTCAGAGTATAGCTTGTCATGGGAAGAGTATTGATCGTCTCTCTCAAAGAGTATAGATTGTCTCTCTCAGAGTGTATAGAATGTCTCTCTCAGAGTGTATAGAATGTCTCTCTCAGAGAGTATAGATCGCACGGGAAGAGTATAGATCGTCTGTCTCAGAGAGTATAGATCGTCTCTCTCAGAGAGTATAGATCGCCACAGGAAGAGTATAGATCATCTCTCTCAGAGAGTATAGATCGTCTCTCTCAGAGAGTATAGATCATCACAGGAAGAGTATAGATTGTCTCTCTCAGAGAGTGTAGATCAACTCTCTCAAAGAGTATAGATCGTCTCTCTCAGAGAGTTTAGCATGTCTCTCTCAGAGAGTATAGATCGTCTCTCTCAGAGAGTATAGATCGTCTCTCTCAGAGATAATAGATCGTCTCTCTCAGAGAGTATAGATCGTCTCTCTCAGAGAGTATAGATCGTCTCTCTCAGAGAGTATAGATCGTCTCTCTCAGAGAGTATAGATCGTCTCTCTCAGAGAGTATAGATTGTCACAGGAAGAGTATAGATTGTCTCTCTCAGAGAGTATAGATCGTCCCTGTCAGAGAGTACGGAATATCTCTCTCAGAGTATAGATTGTCATGGGAAGAGTATTGATCGTCTCTCTCAGAGAGTATAGATTGTCTCTCTCAGAGTGTATAGAATGTCTCTCTCAGAGAGTATAGATCGTCACGGGAAGAGTATAGATCGTCTCTCTCAGAGTATAGATTGTCACTCTCAGAGAGTGTAGATCACCTCTCTCAGAGAGTATTGATCGTCTCTCTCAGAGAGTTTAGCATGTCTCTGTCAGAGATTATAGAATGTCTCTCTCAGAGAGTATAGATCGTCTCTCTCAGAGATAATAGATTGTCTCTCTCAGAGAGTATAGATCGTCTCTCTCAGAGAGTATAGATCGTCTTTCTCAGAGAGTATAGATCGTCTCTCTCAGAGTGTATAGATCGTCTCTCTCAGAGAGTATAGATCGTCTCTCTCAGAGATAATAGATCGTCTCTCTCAGAGATAATAGATCGTCTCTCTCAGAGAGTATAGATCGTCTCTCTCAGAGAGTATAGATCGTCTCTCTCAGAGAGTATAGATCGTCTCTCTCAGAGAGTATAGATCGTCTCTCTCAGAGAGTATAGATCATCACAGGAAGAGTATAGATCGTCTCTCTCAGAGTATAGATTGTCACTCTCAGAGAGTGTAGATCACCTCTCTCAGAGAGTTTAGCATGTCTCTCTCAGAGATTATAGAATGTCTCTCTCAGAGAGTATAGATCGTCTCTCTCAGAGATAATAGATCGTCTCTCTCAGAGAGTATAGATCGTCTCTCTCAGAGAGTATAGATCGTCTCTCTCAGAGAGTATAGATCGTCTCTCTCAGAGAGTATAGATCGTCTCTCTCAGAGAGTATAGATCGTCTCTCTCAGAGAGTATAGATCGTCTCGCTCAGAGATAATAGATCGTCTCTCTCAGAGATAATAGATCGTCTCTCTCAGAGAGTATAGATCGTCTCTCTCAGAGAGTATAGATCGTCTCTCTCAGAGAGTATAGATCGTCTCTCTCAGAGAGTATAGATTGTCTCTCTCAGAGAGTATAGATCGTCTCTCTCAGAGAGTATAGATCGTCTCTCTCAGAGAGTATAGATCATCACAGGAAGAGTATAGATCGTCTCTCTCAGAGTATAGATTGTCACTCTCAGAGAGTGTAGATCACCTCTCTCAGAGAGTACAGATCGTCTCTCTCAGAGAGTTTAGCATGTCTCACTCAGAGATTATAGAATGTCTCTCTCAGAGAGTATAGATCGTCTCTCTCAGAGATAATAGATCGTCTCTCTCAGAGAGTAGATCGTCTCTCTCAGAGAGTATAGATCGTCTCTCTCAGAGAGTATAGATCGTCTCTCTCAGAGAGTATAGATCGTCTCTCTCAGAGAGTATAGATCGTCTCTCTCAGAGATAATAGATCGTCTCTCTCAGAGAGTATAGATCGTCTCTCTCAGAGAGTATAGATCGTCTCTCTCAGAGAGTATAGATCGTCTCTCTCAGAGAGTATAGATCGTCTCTCTCAGAGAGTATAGATCATCACAGGAAGAGTATAGATCGTCTCTCTCAGAGTATAGATTGTCACTCTCAGAGAGTGTAGATCACCTCTCTCAGAGAGTATAGATCATCTCTCTCAGAGAGTTTAGCATGTCTCTCTCAGAGATTATAGAATGTCTCTCTCAGAGAGTATAGATCGTCTCTCTCAGAGATAATAGATCGTCTCTCTCAGAGAGTATAGATCGTCTCTCTCAGAGAGTATAGATCGTCTCTCTCAGAGAGTATAGATCGTCTCTCTCAGAGAGTATAGATCGTCTCTCTCAGAGAGTATAGATCGTCTCTCTCAGAGAGTATAGATCGTCTCGCTCAGAGATAATAGATCGTCTCTCTCAGAGATAATAGATCGTCTCTCTCAGAGAGTATAGATCGTCTCTCTCAGAGAGTATAGATCGTCTCTCTCAGAGAGTATAGATCGTTTCTCTCAGAGAGTATAGATCGTCTCTCTCAGAGAGTACAGATCGTCTCTCTCAGAGAGTATAGATCGTCTCTCTCAGAGAGTATAGATCATCACAGGAAGAGTATAGATCGTCTCTCTCAGAGTATAGATTGTCACTCTCAGAGAGTGTAGATCGTCTCTCTCAGAGAGTAGATCGTCTCTCTCAGAGAGTATAGATCGTCTCTCTCAGAGAGTATAGATCGTCTCTCTCAGAGAGTATAGATCGTCTCTCTCAGAGAGTATAGATCGTCTCTCTCAGAGATAATAGATCGTCTCTCTCAGAGATAATAGATCGTCTCTCTCAGAGAGTATAGATCGTCTCTCTCAGAGAGTATAGATCGTCTCTGTCAGAGAGTATAGATTGTCTCTCTCAGAGAGTATAGATCGTCTCTCTCAGAGAGTATAGATCGTCTCTCTCAGAGAGTGTAGATTGTTTCTCTCAGAAAGAATAGATTGTTTATCTTAGAGAGAATAGATAGTCTCTGTCAGGCTAACACAGTTCTTTGATAAGCAGTGGTCCCCTCCTGAGACAAACGAAGGTCTGGATTCTAAAACAATATCCTGAAAACAATGAAAACAAGGCCTTTTCTCATCATTTCATCTAAAGCACTTAATCCTGGACACACAGACATGCCTCTTCCTCCAAACTATGGATGTTCAATAGGGTTGGTCTGCTAAGAACATCTATATTACAGGGGCTTCTGTGTTTAGATTTGAGTTTTTTGGGGGGGGGGGGTAAATGAAAGACTTAAATGAAAGACTTAGTCTAGATTATTCTTCCCTATCTCATTATGGTAGTTACTTTAATAACACAACTGATGTCTAGATTAATCTTCCACATCTCATTATGGTAGTTACTACAACTGAAGTCTAGATTATTCTTCCCCATCTCATTATGGTAGTTACTACAACTGAAGTCTAGCATCGATTCCAGGTGTGAGGCCCAAACTGTGCAGAGAGGAAGATGTTGCATTACATGTTGTTCAATACTGAGAAAAGGTCCTAGAAAAAAGAGGAACAGCAACGGTAAACCCTTTCTAGTCTGGAACTCACACACCTTAAAATAATATCCGTATTTCATACTGCTGAGGTAAATCTCACACCTTAAATAATATCCGTATTTCATACTGCTGAGGTAAATCTCACACCTTAAATAATATCCGTATTTCGTACTGCTGAGGTAAATCTCACACCTTAAATAATATCCGTATTTCGTACTGCTGAGGTAAATCTCACACCTTAAATAATATCCGTATTTCGTACTGCTGAGGTAAATCTCACACCATAAATAATATCCGTATTTCGTACTGCTGAGGTAAATCTCACACCTTAAATAATATCCGTATTTCGTACTGCTGAGGTAAATCTCACACCTTAAATAATATCCGTATTTCGTACTGCTGAGGTAAATCTCACACCTTAAATAATATCCGTATTTCGTACTGCTGAGGTAAATCTCACACCTTAAATAATATCCGTATTTCATACTGCTGAGGTAAATCTCACACCTTAAATAATATCCGTATTTCATACTGCTGAGGTAAATCTCACACCTTAAATAATATCCGTATTTCATACTGCTGAGGTAAATCTCACACCTTAAATAATATCCGTATTTCATACTGCTGAGGTAACTCACACACCTTAAATAATATCCGTATTTCGTACTGCTGAAAGTAGATTTACCTCAGCAGTTTATTTCCCGTTACTCATAAAAGATGCAACAGACAGCACACACACACACACACACACAATACACACACTGCCCTCTTTTTGTGCTAGCTTGTGTTTTCCTCCACAGGG